>NW_025336508.1:2648281-2666553 GCF_004798865.1 Varanus komodoensis
GGTGGCACCCCATCTATGGAATGCGCTCCCCAGAGAGGTCCGCCTGGCGCCGTCGTTATTTGTTTTTCGGCGCCAGGTAAAGACCTTTTTATTTAAACGTCATTTTAATTGTTAATATTATTTATTTTATATCCTTGGCCAGGTCGACTCAAATTGTATTGTTTTTATATTGTGATTATTTATTTATGGTTGTGAGCCGCCCCGAGGCTTCGGCGAATGGGGTGGCATAGAAGCTTCCTAAATAAATAAATAACTACAATAGATGGAGTCATGAAGCAGTCGGTGTGAGCTTGAGTGGACTCCGGGGGATGGCAGAGGACAGGAAGGCCTGGAGGAGGGTTGCCCATGGGGTTGCGATGGGTCGGACGCGACTGTGCAACTAACAACAACAAAGATACCCAAAAGCTTTCTGCCACCTCCAGGATCGGAGACAGTCTGCCTATGTGTACCCACTGCTGGGGAACATGGGCGGAGGGTGATGTTGCGCTCCTGCCCTACTTGGGGTTTTTACATTTAGGTAGCTGATTGGCCACTGTGAGCACAGAATGCTGGATTAGATGGACCTTGGCCTACTCCCACAGGGCTCTTCCTCTTTCCTTACATCTATACAGCAGCAGGTTCTATAAATTGCTTAAGAAATGATGCTGCCTAGATTGTATGTGTGAAAGGGAAAGATCTACACACATATCTGTACATATGTGCATACATATGAGAAACCTAGACTAGCAGTTTAGTAGTTTCAAAAGGTATTTAGAAATTACTCTGTATGTGTTGAGGGGGATCAGGTGTACTGTAGGGATTCTAGTGTTGGACTGGGACCTAGTTAATCTGGGTTATCTGCATCAGGGCCCCTACACCTTTGTATTCACAGCTCACAAGCTGGGTTCTATCTCTCTTACAAGCATTCAAATGTTAACTTAAATGAGATTTTGAATTAGAAGAACAGTGGGAAGATAAAGGACTCTGCCCCTTATGTTAGGAATGCAAGGAATTGCCTTGGAAGGCTTCCGAGATTACTTCTTTCCTTTGCAAATGTTCCCAGTTGTCTCTTCTCCCATATCTTTTCCCAGCTTCAGCACCTGCCACTTCCCTGGATCTTGGCTAACAATTTCCCCATAACCGATCTAGGTTGCCATCTTGCATGTTTTCTCCCCTGCCAGGGTACCTTTGTCCAAATCTGTAGCATGAAAGACTTAAGTCTGACATCATGCTTAGGTGATGGAATTTATTTATTTGCCACTCTCTAGCCAAAGCTAGGAGTCAGTAAACTGGAGGGTCAACACCCTCAGGTTCAATCCAGACAAGATTGAGGCTCTGCCAGTTAGTGGTTCCTCTGTCCAGATAGGGGAAATGCATCCATTTCTCGATTGGGTCACATGCCCCTTAAAGGAGCAGGTGTGCAGCTTGGGTTACTCCTGGATCCATCATTGTTGCAGGAAGCTAGGGTGGCGCTCAGGTTGTTGACTGAGATTAGGTGCTGCGAGCATATAAAGCCAATTCTGGTTTGCCTGCCCTGGTTGCCGGTTTGTTTCCAGGACAAATTCCAAGCACTGGTGTTAAAGCTGCCCCTGTTTGGGACCTCCAGGCCTGCCCCTCCCTGTATAAATCTGCCCAGTCCCCAAGGTCAGCCTCCGAGGTCCCCCTCTCTGTGTCTCCCCTGAGAGAAGCTTGGCGGAGTCAAGTTGGAACAGATGTTTTCTGAGAGAGCCCATCTTTATGGAGTGCTCCTTCCAGAGAACCTCATCTGCACCAGCACTCCGACTTTCTGTGCCAGGCGAACACACACTTACTCCCCCAGACGTTTGGAGGGTCCCCAGGATTTTTTTTTAAACATTCAAAAACTTTGCAATGCTGGTGGGTTGACGATTAAGCTTCCTTGTGGATATTTCATATGTATAATTTAAGATCATGTTGTGTGGCATTTTAATTATAATTAAGCTGATTATAGTTTACTCTCATTGTGGGGTTTTTAACTGTTATCTCAACCATGGATGTTGGTGTTGTGTGTGTGCAGGTTGCTTCAAGACTACTTTTTGCAATGTGAAGTAATGCATACAAGGATAAGAATAAGATAAAGCTGAGTGGGTGTTGTGATTGAAATGATTGTGTAGCTATAGCTGGCACCAAACATGATATGGTCGAAAGGCCTAAGGGTCAGTTCTATGTAAGTTCTGATGGAAAGAGCCTACAACTCTCAAAAAGACAATGTTGGTTGGGGCATGCTGGGAGCTGTGGGCTGTTTTCCTGCCTAAACTTGCATAAGGTTATGTCTTGAAAAGAGTCCTGGCATGATATATTTTGTATTGCTTCCCATTAGTAATATAGGAATTATAGCCCAATGCATTAATGCTCTTTTCCTTGTTCTTTCTGTAAATCTGGAAGAGTACAGATAAATTCTATTGTTTAGACCTTCTGAGGGGAACAAGGTTTGCTTGTCCTAGTTTTTCTACTGCGTTTGAATAGCTGTTATCCACTCTTTCTCCTTTGTAGGTTAAAGGATCTAGAATGGCAGGGGAACAGAAGCCATCCTGTAATCTCCTTGAGCAGTTTATTTTATTAGCCAAAGGCACCAGTGGATCAGCTCTGACCGCCCTTATTAACCAAGTGCTGGAGGCTCCAGGGGTTTATGTCTTTGGAGAGCTACTGGAATTAACAAACGTGCAGGAGGTGAGTCAGAATTATTCCTCATCCCCCAAGCCTCATTTCCTTCTAGGGCCTCTGGGAGGCAAAATGCCGAGCAGAAATTATCCACCCCACAGCCAAGCTGAAACCTTATGCTCCTGAATTCTTTGCTGCTTCTATCTTGTTTTAGTTTGCCTACCTGTTTAGAACAGGGTGGGCAATTTCCAGGGGTTGGGGGAGCCCATCGCCACCAAAAACTTGATGAGGGAGCTGGCACTTTGTGTTCCAGCGGAATCAGGCTCCCAGCAGCTATTTGGTGGGCCGTGAGGAGCCCCATTCTGCACAGAAGTGTGGCATGTGAAGGGAGCTAGCCCCGTGCCCCCTTTCTCTACAAAATCAGTAATCAGCCCCCCCACCCCACCCCTCCCAGCCCAAAGCACAGGCTCTTTGCCAATCAGCACTGTCCTCTGGTCATTCCTTAGGAGGACAGCAGATGCTGTAACATCACATCTGAATATGAAGGTGGCAGTAGCTTGGTTTGATTTCTTGAGATACACCAAGAGGAGGTATCTTGGCGAAGCAAGCCAGGATTTCTGTATGACGACGTGAAAGGGCTGCCCCTGAACAGAGGCTGGTGACCGTGGCTTTGGGAGAGACCAGCCTGAAAGAAACTGCCTTGCATGCCTTCCAAAGCTTGCCTCGGCAGCAACTAAATGCTCTTAGAATGTGTACTGGGCTTCTCCAGAGGACTCTGGAATGTTGTTGGAGGAAGTATAAATTCTCTGCCCCATCCAGTGCCAGGGTGTACGTGGCCTAGGCCATGGGGCAGAGGACTGGCATTCCCTCTTGTGGCTGTTATGCTGCGTGAAGAAGTGGCGAGAGCTGGCTGAGCCTGGCAATTGGAAAAGGCTTGCCTACCAGCCAGGGTGTCTCTGGGGGAAATCTCACGCTGGGTGGCTCCAGGCCAGGCCTACTATGTCGACCACAGACCAGGCGTCTGCAGAGTGGACTGTAATGGCATCGACATGCTTTCCTGGGTGGTTTTAAGGGTTCTCTCAGCGAACTCACGTGCAGTGCTGTGCAGATAGCAAGGGCTGTGCATTAATAGAGTGCTCGGGGTCATGGGTGCTGTTTGTAAAAAAAAGAAAAAAAATGAAAGACATAGGAAGTGGCGGTAAAATCCTCGCATACCTTCTCGTGGGCCCCTAGGCCCTGCTTTTTGCCTTGCCTTTGGTCTTGGCTCTTCCAGGCCAGGTCACTTGGGGGTGTTGGTGTCCCGGCTTGTATTTATGAGGCCTTGCAGTGGGGAGGCTATGCTCAGCAGTGCTGCATCCATTTCGAACGTAGCTTTCCCCCGATGCGCACGCCGACCTTGCTGGGCCCGCAACAGCCTGCCAGCCTGTCCGGTCCAAATGCCGGAAGGGTTTACTGTGTAGTACGAGGCTGCGCCCGGATTCCCGGAAAGCTCGCTCCAGACCTGGAATGCTGGGAACTGGCACTGAAGCATCTCCCTCCATGGAAGATCCAGGGCTGTGTGCTTGACCTAAACAGTCCTGTGATAATTACTCTGGTAAGCCCCGTAAAAGTCTTACCCTTGGTTTGCCATAGATCGGTAGGACTCCAATGGCTTTTTCCTTTCTCTTCTTTGCGTGCAGCTTGCTGAAGGGCCTAATGCTGCTTATTTTCAATTGCTGAATCTTTTTGCCTATGGAACGTACCCGGATTATGTAGGTAAGAGGCACCTGGAATTGTAGGGAATGTGATTAATGGGGGGGGGGTACATCTGTGTGTGTGCGTGCGCACACTGCTTGCCAATTTCCTTCTTGTCTTAGGGTAGTTCTTGGGAGATCCTACAGGAAGAATTCCTGCCCTTTTGTGGTAGAGCTTAGCTCCAAAACAGGAGCTTTTAGCAAGACATTTCTCCACTTGTTTGATTTCCATCCCTGCTTTCAGTCCCCAAGGTAACTTGCACAAAATATTGAAGGATAGGTACACTAAGGCTTCCCCTTTCCTTTCTCACGTGTGCTCATCCCAGCGCCTCCCACTCCGCTAGTTTTCACGGGATGCTTTTTACCGTTTCTGCTCCCTTTCATCCCTCCTCGCACCTCCCCCCCCCCCGACCATCAGTCCTCTGCCAGAGCTCTCCCTACTCCCATTCCTGCAGGACTGCGGGTGTTTTTGTCATCCAGGTACAGAGGAGGAGTCAGAGTCCGATGCAGCGATCGCACCGTTCCATTTTTACTAACATTTTGACCCATCTCTAAGCTCTGTTGCTTCATGGCCACTTCTCTTCCTTTTATTTGGACGTGCTATTGACCAACTTTTTTCTTTTCGCATTCTTTCCTGAATGCAACTTCTGCTAGTTTTGGGGGATGCTCCTGCTCAGAGCCTCCTCAGTAATTGGTGCAGAGCCGGGGTTGTGTCATAACGGAAACAGGTGGCAGCTTTGGTGGGTATCGTGCGTGATCTCGAATGGTGTTATTGATGAAGCACCATGAAGGGATCCTTGAGGCAAAGGGAGTGAAAACCTGCACATGCCTTGGAGGCTGTCTGGGCAAGATCCGTGCCTGCCTGGCATGCGGCCTTTCAAAGGATGCCTGCCTGCTCTCCACGTCTGTGGCCGTAAACACCCCGTGTTGTGCCCCCCAGTGTCCCGCCCTTTTGTTAAAAAATATGGAGAAGAGCAAGGGAGTGTGCAAACCAAAGCCCCCTCTTGCATCAGTTTTTCACAAGCCGTGTCGGTTGTAGCTTAAGCAATGTCCCAGCTTCACCCCATTGTCCTCCCTCTTTGGTTATGGATATAGTTGCCCAGTCCAGTGGTGGGCTGTGCGCTCTCTTCAGGGTGGGGGTTCTGCAGACTGCCCCATACCTCCCCATTTTCCAATGCCCGCAGGAAGTGGAACAGCATGCCAGTTGCAAATGTGCGTGATTAAACAAACCATGTTGGCAATTCAGTTTAAGGCCATTTTCTGACATCGTTGCTTAAATTCATCTTTTGGGCAGCTAACAAGAATAACCTGCCAGAGTTAACAGGGGCCCAGAAGAACAAGTTGAAACACTTAACGATTGTCAGCTTAGCTTCCAGAATGAAGGTAAAGTATTGACATTTAAAGATCAGTGTTTCTGTGAAGTGTCTCCAGCAAACCAGCAGTGCACCTGCTTGCGCATGCAGGGAACTGGGGAAACGGTGCCACTGTCTCCCGTCACACTTTGGAGCCAAGAACTGTGGAAGAGACTCGCAGGGCGTGCTACCCTGGTGCCCTCGGGCAGATATTTTTAATGGTGGGGGAAGGACACAGAGCAGGTGGTAAACTGGAAGGTGTGTCTCTGAATCACTTCCCCTCTCTGGGACGAGCACCAATCACACGCCACAGTCCTTTGTTCTCCCAGGCTGCAATTCCCCAGCGTCACACCTTGCATCAGGCACCAGCTGCTAGGGAGTCACGAGCCATTTTGGCCACAAAATGCAACATGCCACCCCATTATGCTGTTCTGAGTGCAGCAAGGGCTCCAGTTACTAGTAGCATCACTAAAAATGCATGTTAGTTATGAGTAAAACCCTAAGAGGTGATCCAGCTAGTAAAACTGCGATATAGTTTTAAGGAGTTCCAAAGCCTCCCAGGCAGTTTTGTACAGGAATTTGCACCAGCGGGAGTGTATCCTGTTCACCGTTAATGACAGAAATGGTGCTGTGCCCCAGCGGTGCTCCTGTGCATCCATGTCTCTCACTTGTGCCGCGGCATTTCAGCTCTGTCCTGCTTCGGGTCCTTTTTGAACGTGGACCCTGTTGGGGATCTCTCACCATCTCTGGACTGGTGCTTCTGTCCTGCTGCACTCAGCCAGCCTCGAAGTGGTATTAAAACTCTTGCGCTCAGCCTGGCCACCGCCTGGTTCCCATACCAGGCAGCGGGGCCAGCCTGGTGCTGTGCAGCCCTTCCCTCCAGCAAACGGTCCCATTGCTGCTGCTTGCCTTCCTGCTTCAGGGGGTTGTTTCCAGGGTTCTTGGTCCCCAGACCCCGAAGCACAGCTTCCTTGAAGCCAAAGGCCCTGAACCACAATGTGAGAAGTGGCACTTTAACAGGCCCCATTAGACTTGGAAGCTGGCCTACGCATATCCTGTTCAAGGGGGAACGGTGTCCCCAGATGCACCCTGTAAGGGGAGCAGCGTTTGCTTAGAGCGGCCCTGGAGTGATGGCTTCCTTCCTGGGCCCCTTTTCCCCCAGTGCATCCCCTACTCGGTGCTACTGAAAGACTTGGACATGCGGAACCTGCGGGAGCTGGAGGACCTGATCATTGAAGCCGTTTACACGGACATCATCCAGGGGAAGCTGGACCAGCGGAACCAGGTGCTGGAAGTCGACCTCTGCATCGGCCGGGACATCCAGAGGAAGGACATGCGCCAGGTCGTGAAAACCCTTCACGAATGGTAAGCCCACCTGGCTGGCCGCCGGACTTCGAGGCTTCTCTGCTCCCCAGCTCCGGCAGAGCCGCCGTTTCTCCGACGCGTGCCATCTCTCTTGACGCTGACCGCGCAAGTGTTGTGTTTGCAGGTGTGATGGGTGTGAAGCAGTTCTGTTAGGAATTGAGCAGCAGGTGCTTAGAGCCAACCAATGCAAAGAGAACCACAACCGAACCCAGCAGCAGGTAGAGACAGAGGTAGGTACGCAGGTGCAGCAGACGACTGTGCTCGTTAAAGCAAGGAACGGGCTCGGTGTCCTTGTTCTTAAACATGCCTTGGCAAACCCTTTAAGACTTCCCCTTGCCCTCTTCCCTCGGTTCCCCTAAATCAGGGATGGGAAACATGCGGCTTCTGTCTTGGGGCTATGCTGGCAGAAGCTGATGGGAGTCGGAGTCCAGTAACATCAAGAGGGCCACTATTGTGCCGAATCCTGTCCATTTCTCTGACAAGCCTGCAAGACTTCTGGGCTGCCCAAGTATGGGCATCTAAATTGAATCCTGCAGTCAGAATTCTGTTCAGGAGAGCTCCCACTAGTCTGTTGGCCCCTAGGTGGCAGTGAATCCATGAAGTTTTAGCAGTGGCTGGCTGAATTGTTAGGTGGATCTGCTGGAACCACTGATGGGAAAAGGTGGTCTGTCGAAAGCTTTGCCCCGTGTCCTCCACTCACCCCTTTCCTTAAGACTTATGTTCTCCTCCTCCTCCTCAGGTTGCGTCTCTAACCTGTGCTTTGCCCCAGCGGTTTCAGGTGGAAGCACTCTGCCTGCAAACGCACGGAACCAAACTCCAGTGACCCCTCCTTTCCCTCCTGCTCCCATTCTGAGAGGGGGCAAATTGGAGTGGAGAAGCGGATGGGAAAGAATTCATCTCCCCCTGCTGTTGTGACTTTTCCTGGAAAACGGATATGTTTGTGCCCTTGGGGTGGTTCATCTTCCTTGGCCTTGGGTTCTCACTGCCTTGTATGGCTTGACATTTCCCTCTGGATGAGGGAGGATGACAACCCAGGAAGGGGCTGCCAAGGGCAAGAAGCCCCCTTGCTTACTCTTTTTCCCGGCCCCCACAGCTAGAGAGAATATGCAGTGGCCAAATGCGTCTATATATTTATAATCCGTCTCTAAAATGTTCAGAGGCATTTGCTGTATTTCCTCTTGTTCCTGCACTTTCTGTTCTTCTGTGGATTCTGTTATCGTTTGGTCTCCTTGTACCCTATTTTTCAGACCTGGCTGGTACTGCTTCTGTGAGAGTATCCAAAGCCCCCTTCCCTCTTGCGCTTAATTGTGGGCCCTCTGACTGGGGCAAGTTTGTGGGCCCTCTGACTGGGGCAAGAGCGGGGGACGACGGGTCTGGTGGCACACAGGATTCTGTGCGTGTCCAAACAAAGACCGAGTCCTCCACATTCCTCGCAAGCTGTTGTCTAACATCCCAGGGTTCTGTGCCAAGTCTCGGTTGATCCGGCTTCAACCGAACAAGAGCTCCTTTCGGGGTCATCGCCTGGTCAAAGCTTGCTGCTGATCCAGGAATTGGCCAGAAGGTGCCCTGGGGGACCACCCGGACTGTCGCACCACCAGCAGCCATGGTGCTGGTGCGTCACGTGCAGAAGCAATTTCCTGTAAGAAATGGAGACATCATGTGTCCTCTCCTCCTCCTCCTCCTCTTGGAAGCTCCCTAAATGTGCAGAGGCGAGGCGTCCCTGGTGTGCCTCTGGCTGGAGCTGCTGGGCTTTTCTTCCCAGAGTTGAGGTGGCTGGGAAAGAGAGCGCTGGCGCTCATAGATCACTGCAGCTGCTTTCCCAGAGAAGGCCCAGGTTGTCCAGCTAGGACTGGCAGCATGCAGCCGATGAGCTGCTGCCAAGGCGCAGGGGCAATCCTGGACTAGGTGGCCAGGCCAGTGCCATTGTCTTCCTCATTTTCTCTGGGCCATGTGTGCCCGTCCTTTGGTTTCTGGCTTCCCAGAGGTTCCGGGGAGGCCCCAGGAGGCAGCGTGTCTCCCTGAAGTCTCCCACCGAAGGAAGGAGGTGAAGCAAGGCCTGGTCAGGCCACCGTGGTTGCCTCTCCTTCCAGCTGATCAGCCTTCCTGAACATGAACGAGGGCTCTGCTGGGGAGCGACTGTCCGAGGGATGGGATCTGTCTTGCTGCTTCATCCTCACCAAGGAGCCCTCTCCCCTCGCCTCCCCTCGCCTCCCCCTCCCCTGCAGGTCACCAACATCAAGAAGACGTTGAAAGCGACAGCGTCCTCCTCGGCCCAGGAGATGGAGCAGCAGCTGGCCGAGCGGGAGGCCCCGCTGCACGCCGAGCAGCGGCAGCCCACCAAGAAGATGTCCAAGGTCAAAGGGCTGGTCTCCAGTCGCCACTAGTGCCCCCGGCAGCAGCGGGAGGGCGCTGCTGGGGCCCACGTGCTTCTGGGAGGAGCTGTCCTGCCCGCCCGGGGGGCCCCGAGGCTGGGGAGCCTGACTGCCACCAGCGTGGGAAGCTTCCGGCCTTCTTGGCACCCTTGAGCCTCAGAGCGTTTTATGCGGAACTCATGGGCACGGTTGGTTATTCTCAAACTAGGGGCAGGGGAGCGGAGCAAGGGGCCACTCCCGGGCCGTTCTGCGTGGGGGGCCGAAGCTGCCTTCCCAGCCTTTTGCAAGGGGCAGCCGTCCTTTTGCCCGGCTGCGTCACGGGGCACCCGAAGTTGTGGGTCAGCAAGATTGGGCTTCCGGCTGGAGAGCTGGGGAGGGCGCCTGACTCCGCCACACCCCGAAGGGAAGGGATGCCCCCGGCCACGGCCGTTCACTGCCACCTCATTTCTTCCCTGTTCCTTCCGTGTTTATCTTAACTCTCTACCTCACGCCGGGGGGGCCAGAGCTCGGGCCAGGCTCTGTTTACGTGCCCCCCTGCTTTGCTGACCGTCCCAGCCCAGGAGTTTGGCTGCTGGCTTGTAAAGCTTGTGTCTTGCAGCTCGGAAGCAGAGGAGGTTGCGGGCAGAGCGAAGTGGAAGGGGCAAAGCTGCTATTTCAGTCTCCCCTTGCTTCTCCTCCTCTTGCCGGGCTGTTCTTACACAATGCGGGGTTGCTGCAGTGGCGTGTTCTCCCTGTGTTCCATGGTCGTGGTTCTCCCCTCCCCAAACTTCTGAAGTGTAACACAGTCAAGCCTCCCTGGGTGAACGTGAGCTCTGCAAAAGAGGTCCCCGCCTTGGCCTGCTGCACCAGAACCCTCAGAGAGGCGGCAGAGGTGTCCCATTTTGGCCTCTACCAGGCTGTCAGAACTTGGACTCTCTTTGCTGGTTGTATTTGATCCCCCCCCCCTTTTTGTTGGGATGCTTGAGCAATTCAGCCTTTTTTTATTTGATATTTGTTACAGATTAATTGAAAAGTGACTTGATCAGAAGGATTGTGTTTTCTCTTCTGTTAAAAAAAGACGTTTGCATTGAGATTCCTGTGGTGGGGTGGGAAATCGGTGTTTTAGGTTCCCCTCCTTAAGGCATCACACCTGCACGGCACAGGGCCCCTGTTCATGGTGGGGTCGCCCCATGAGGAAGTCTGGTACTCAGAGCGGAATATCACAGTGGTGCATCCCGGCTCTGGACTGGATCTGCGCTCTTTTTATTGCTCGGCGATACCCAGAGGAGGAGATGGGGGAGGAGAAGCGAGTCCCTTGGGTGGGCAGCCGCGTCTAATTAGGCTGCCCTTCTGTGCCAGGCTCAGGGGGATGCGTGCTCAGACAGTAGCACCCATTTGCAGGGGGAGAAAAACCGAGGAGGGGCTGTTGTTACAAGAGCGGGTTATCCTTGAAGATCGCAGAAGCAGAAGAGCCCAGAGAGCTGCCGTTGGTGTTGGTGAACCTGCCTCTTCTGGCATCAGCAGCTCCGTGCCGCCCGCAAGCCCTTTCCCTCGGGGCAGCAAGGGTGTGTGTGAAGGGGACGCTCCCACCCCTGGCCAGGAGGTGGCCCAAGGAAGGTGTCCCGCTCCACGCCTGGGGCCTCTGTGGGCGCAGGAAAGGGGCCGGCGGCCGGTCACTGCCCATCAGCTGGTCTGCAGGCAGAGGCCGCCTCGCTTTTCCGCAGATGCTCCCCTTGGGACCTGCAGGTGTTGCCGCCGGCCTCGAGGAAGCGGCTGCTGCCGTCGCTAGGGGCCTGCCTCGCTGCCGACAGCCTGGAAGGAGAGGAGCTTCCCAGCAGCATCTGTGAGAAACAGGATGATGCGGAACATGGGTGTTGGGGTGCCGTTGTGCTTGTGTCCCTGTGGGTTTCCTGTAGGCAGCGAGTGGCCGCCGTGTGGGCAGAATGGTGCCTGGGCTGAGCGGGAATCGAGGCTCCCCGATGTTCTTGGATGGTGGTCCCGCTGGACCTTCCTGGCCAGAGCAATGAAAGCCGCCTGAAGGACGGCAGCTGCATGTCGCCTGCAGACCACTGGGCCTTCTCCTGCTGGATGACAGGAGGTGCTTCTCATGGCATGGAGATCCACCTGTTGGACCTCTGCTTTCCGTGCCCTTGTTAAAGCAGTGGTGAGAAGTTCTGGGCCCCATCGGACTCGCCTGGGATCGCAAACCATCTGGGATTGCCCTGAGCTTCCTCGGGGAGCTGCACCCGCTTATCCTGGTCACATCTGGTGCTCTTTGTGGTCTGGCAATTTCCCTGCTTTTGTACTGCTTCCCCCCCCCCCCCAGACCTTCCTAAAAGTTGAAATGCCTCGCTTAGATCTTACAAAAAACAAAGGCATCCGTATTGGCTATAAGCAAAAGATCCAGAGGTCGTGTGGCAGTATATCTCCATTAGGTTGTCGCCCTCCAAAAATGAGCAAGTTCTAAATATCTTCAAGGAGAGCTGGAAGCAAAAATGTGCTGGTGCTTTAGCCACACCCCCTTTGCCTTGGCTCCTCCCACCATTGCCCTGCAGCTCCCCAGGGCTTCTCTGAACCCTCGCAGGCCGCATGAGGCTCCACACTCCTGCATTGTGGGCATCGAAGCCCCGCCTCATAAGCCATCGCATCTGAAGAAGCCAGGTGGAAGACGAGACGAGCCCTCATATGCCGGAGCACACCAGGGTCACCTGCTCCTGCAACTCGTCATCCCGAGCAGTCATGAGTTGGGCTCCTGTCACCCGCCATGTTGCATGGCCATCAGGGTGGCCTCACTGGGGTGTCAGGATGAGCCCGGTGGGGCTGAGCAGCCAGCTTGCCCCCGGCTCTGACCCCTGGGGGGGCATGCGCCCTTCCCGCCTTGCACCACAGCACGTGTGATGGAGCTCTGGGGAAGGGCCCGCATCTCAAGCCCACCCCCCGCCCTGCTGCAGCTAGATCTTGCCAGAGGCATCACTCGCCTGTCTTGCCTCTCCCACTGGAGGCAGGTAATGCCCTCGAAGAGTGTGGAAAACGCATTGCGTGCGGGAGGTGTGCTCACAGGGACGGCCTCCTCCCTCCTGCCCTGAAGTGGCCAGTTGCAGGCGGCGGCTTCTGAAATAACGCTCCATTGTGGCTCCCTGCTATAGCTTTGCCATGGGTTCACTACCTGCAGCGGGGTACAGCTCAGTGGCACCCCAAGAAGGATGCCTCCCACGCACGCCCCTCATGCCTTCTTGCCCCTTTTCTGTCTTTGCCCCTCCTGCAGCATGAGAGACCAACTGCTGCTCTTTGCCCTTGCTGGGAGGACCCCTCAGCCCCCCCGGGAAGCACCTGGACTGGGCACGACGCAGGGGCGTTGGCTCTCTAGCAGCCCGGGGCCCATGTCCCCCATGGAGAAGCTCTCCAAGGCCAGGTTCAGGCCCTGGGGGGACTCAACCCGCTTCCCCGAAACCCACCTCCTTCCAGGCACAAGCGCTTTCTGCCACAAACACAGCTTCTGGTGAAGGCCCTTCAGTTTGCCCCTGGGGCAGGGGAGCCGCCCAACAGCCCTGGAACCGTCCGACTGTCAGCTGCTGGGGGCAAACGGGTAGAGACGTCCACTAGTTCAGCAAACTCCATGGTGAGGCGGACCTCAGCCCCCCGGTGTGTGCGCAGCCGCCTGAGGTGTGTGGTAGGGACCCCGCTGAGGAAGGCGGCAGGGTGGGGGTAAGCAAGTCCAGATGTAGGCGTGGGCGCCCCCCTCATATGACAGATGGAGCTCTCCCCACAGCTGTGCCCCCTCCCCCACTAAGGGGCACCAAGCCAACCAGTCCCAGGCCGTCCCTCGTGCATTCTGCTGGCTGGAACCTTTTGTGACCAGCAATGCATCAACGGGTGCGCAAGACCCCCTCCTAGGCCGTTTTTATTGCAAGGGCTTGTTCCGCATAAGGATATTCTCCGCATTGTGCATTTTATGTGGGGGGGGGGGCTCAGGTGGGTGTGGTCAGGTGGGGGCCAACTTTGCAAAGATTAAGGCCTTAAAACCTGAGGCCTGGAGCATGTGCTTAATGCATCGGCTGGTAAATCTCGTGAATTTGGACAAAAGATTCCCAGAGGTCAGAGAGTCCCTTTCAGTGGGACAAATCATAGTTGGAATCGTCGCATATGTTATTCACAGCTTCTCAGCTTACCCGCTACCTCACAGGGCTGCTGCTGCCAGAATAAAAATGGAGTGGAAGAGAACGTATGTGGGATGAAAATGCAATGTGACGATAATACACTGAGCCTCTAGAATTTTGGCTCTAAAATGTGTTACTTTCATGGGTGGTTCTCACGCATCTTGGCTGTAACATATTAGTGCCGTGTTCTCCAGTCGCAATACTCTGTATTTTATGGGGTCCATTGATTTTGTGGGTTTTTAATATATTTTAATTTCACCATAAACCACTTAAGAGATAAAAAGATGGCAAGCAGTAAATGCATCGATTCAAGAATAATAAAGATGATTTGGGAGACGTTCTGCATGAGGCCAGCATCCATGGCGTTGCTATTGCTAAGAGATACAGAGGCGTAGCAAGGCGAATTCTCTGAAAGGGGCTTCCATTTTCCAGCGGGAACCGATTAAGCGACTCCTCGTGATGGAGAGAGTGGTTGACAAGGGGAAAACTCATGGGCGGGATCGCTGCAGCTCTTCCTTGCTGCTGGACTTCAGGCAAAGCCTGGGAGGCCAACCCATTGGGATATCCTAGATCTGGATTTCCTGCATCAAGCAGGGGTTGGGCAAGATCCGGGGTCTCCTACAGGCCTGGAAGACTGGGCTGAGGTGCTTGCCAAGCGATTCCTCTCCTCTGCAAGTGAATCGAACGATTCCTCGGTTCACTTGCTAAATGTGCCCCCTGCTGAAAATCACCTGCGGGGGGTGGGGTGGGGGGGAAGGGTCCTGGGCTGGATGGACTCTGCTTCCTCCCTCCAGCTAATTCTCGGAAAAGCGGTTTTTCCTCTTCCTGTTAAAACCAAGGAAGCACTTTGGCCGTTGGCTTCATTTAATAAGACAGGGAAAGCTCAGGCGAGGCAGCAAACGGCCTCCCACTAAGGACCCCTGATAGGGGCTGGGGGAGAAGAAGCATTGAGAGTTGCACTGGTAGGAAGGCCGAGGGATGCACCCCCAAACACGCGCAGGGAGGGATCCTGACCTCTTTGGCTCCGTGGTGATGCCCTGACTTTTTCAAACAAACAGCTCCTGCACAGGAAGGAATGCATCCGATAAAAGAAAGACAGGTTACAAATTGTACATGGAATGGAGTGTTTCTTTCTTTCTTCGGTTTTCCAACTATTCAGGATGGGGGAAAGTTACAATGCTAGACTCCTTTTCATTTAGTTACATAAATAAAATTTTTATAAATATCTCTTTATAAACAATGTATAAATAGCTTTACAACATAAATACATTTATGCGTGACATGAATGCACAAACAGCATTCGTGACATAACGGCGCATCCTCAGTCTTTAGGCATGGAATGGACCCTTGTCATGGGCAGATGTGTGCAGGTGTGAGTGTGTGTAGATACATATAATATATGAATGTATATATTGATTATGATAGGAGGGGAGGCTTTGGATTCCACAAATGAAACAAACCCAGCCCTGGCCTCCCCACACAGCCCCCCGAAACTGGGATTCTCCTACAAGTCCTCGTACCAATGGGGTAAGTCCAACCAGGCCTTGCTTGGCGGTTCATCAATAGGGACCCCAGAGAAGGGTGGGGAGGTGTCCAGCAATCCGTGGAGTAGGGGTGATGCGATGCAGAGTGACTGTCTGGAACAAGAACAGGCAAAGGGTCCATCAGAATCGCGGCACAGCACATGGTTTCTTGTGGGATTCATAAGAGCTCTCCGTGGTGCTACACACAAATTGCTCCTATAAAACTCCAAGTAAAACCTGTAAGGGATACGGACTCCTATCAGCTGCCCCCCTTGCATACGTGGGACGATACTGTTGTCGTTGTCAAGATGCAAACATGACAAAATGCAAGCAGAGGGACACAGGCAGCATGGCAATGGTTGCACAATTGCGTATTTATCACAATATTTAAGACACGGCCATACCTTAGAGAAATCTATATCAAATGATGAATCAAAGTGGATGCATTATTTACTGCCACAAAGAGAAATCTCATGGGTCTTTAAATTACATTTTGGGCTCTTTTTCTGCCTAAGCATGCATAGGATTGTACCCATGGTTTTGACATTTGCATAGGCTTCGATCGCTGATGTATTTTTCTGTCTTTTCATTTCACTTTCTGCTGTTTTAAACCTGTGACTGTATTTCAGACCTTTGCAGCACCGCTCCATGACCTGCTCCAGACTCAAGGGATGCAAAGCCGCCTACATGATCCTCTTAATTTTATCCTCACCACAACCCTGTGAGGTAGGTGAGGCTGTGAGTCAGTTCAGCCACTGGCCCAGGTCTACCTTAGCCAAGCAGGGATGAGAACGCCCGATCTCAGGGCACCATCCCCATCACAACTGGCACCGGCTCTCCAGCAAGCAAAGCACTCCTTGCCCCCCCCCCACCTTCAGTAAAATCCTCCGCCCTGCTTCACCCTTGAATGTGAGAATGCAACCGAGTTAAGCATGGGCTGCCCGGATGCCACATGCTTTTCCCTGGGAAGAGTCATTGTTTTGTTGCCAAAAAGTACAATGCCCATTTTTAAGGTCCAAATAATGAATTGAGCATTGGTCAGCCAGGCAGTCCTGCCTATCAGATGATGCTTTTTAAAATGGGAAGACAGGACGGTGACTGGCCTCCGGCTGCTCGGTGCTGCTGATGGGCCAGAGGCTGTTCCCCATCACGAACCATTTGGGATGGCTGGGGGGGAGGAGTGTCCCACACCTGCATCAACCTGGTGTGCCCAAGGCCCCACTGCTCTGTGGTTGTCACTTCAACAGCCGTGGGCACAGAAAGACCCCAAACCAAGGCTGGGTTTCCCAGCTCCCACGGCCCCTTCTTGCGGGTGGGCCACGCAGCCGCAAGCTCCGACTGGGGGACTTTTCATCGGCTCGTCGCCTGCCGCCGCCTTCATCACATCCCTTACAGTTCCCTGTGAGGAACTCAAGGGGTCCTCCTCCTCTCCCTCGTGCCCTCACAGCAACCCTGTAAGGTAGGTTAGGCTGAGAGTCAGGACTGGCCCAAAGTCCGCCTGATGACCAAGGGGGGACTAGAGCTTGCAGCTTCGGGGGCCAGCCCAGCTGCCTCCCCACTCCCCGCACCACCTGAAGCCGTGCCTGAAATGGCAACGAGGGAATCCGATCTGCCAGTGGGATGGAGGGGGGCTCAGCAGCACCACTTGGGGGGTCACATTGATCCTCTCTGAGTGAGAGAAACTTTAGCCGAAGGCGTTCTCTGAGTTTCCCATCCAGCCGGGTGCAAAGCCTGAAAGGGTGCAAAGCCTGAGAAAGCAACTGCAGGAGAGAGACTGGGAGGCCAGTGGGAAAGCGAGCAGCTCTGCGGAGTCATCAAGGCGGCCTTGTTCAGCGGCCCTGCCCCATGAGGGAGGGAGCGCCTGCCCCCCCCCGGGGGGTTAAGAGGGGTTGTGCGAGCCTTCTCGGATTTCCCTGCTCCCTGTTTTGCCCTGAACACCTCTGCACCGTTGCGCAAGCGGCTCGCAAGCGGCTCGTGGGGAATAGGCCATAACGCAGTGTGTTCTGTTTCCCCACAGACTGGTCTTCCCCCAAGGCATGGCTGGGCACGGGACCTCCAGCCCGTGGCTTGATTTTAATTACAAGCAGCATGCCAGTCCTCTTGACAGGCGGGATGGGAGAAACGTGATGCTGCATGGAGCCAGTGGCGTTGTGGGGGGCCCAGGTCCTCCCTGTGATGACTTCCACAGCCCCCCCCCCATAAAAAGGGTCCAAAAATGCAGGCAGCTTTGCCGATCCTGATCACCAGACTGGCTTCCAGCACTACCTGGAGCAGGTCTTTGGTGCCCGTGCCAACGCACCGCAGACTGAGCACTGTATGGGGGCAGCATACAACCTTCCCCAGGGGCTGCAGGCGCGCTCGGAGGAAGCAGAACCATCAGGCAGCGGGCAGGTGTTTCTGGTAACTGAAAAGTGCTGGGCCCCATCCCTGCCATCGCTGAGGCTTCCACACACCTTGGGCTCCCTCTGCCTGTTCTCCAGACTGTGGCTCGCAGGAGACGGCCCTGGGCAAGGCCAGCCTCCCTGCCGTCCATGGTATGTGGCTGCGCAGCCACCGTCACTGGCACGCAGCAGCTTCCAGCACGTGGCCGGCCAGCCGGCCCGCCCACGCCACGTGGACATGGCGCTCGGCTGCTGCCTCACTGCCTGAAGACACAGCTGGGATGCTTGGACCGGGAAGGGTCTGGCCGGACGGGGAGGCACGAGGCAGTGGCCCAGCAGCTGCTTCGGCCCGGATCTCGCCCGTGCTTTGCTCCGCCGGGGAGAAGGAAGCGGAGGGACGCCAGGCGTGCTTGCCATGGCTCCCGCCTAGTCTGGCCTGCAGGATGGTGCCCTGGCCCCTGGCGCAGGACCAGCGACCCTGCGATGGCTCGGCGGCCTCCCTGGCCTCCTCCTCCCTTCTGCCTTGTGGACACCACCTCGGCTTTCACGGGGGGGGGGGGGCATCTGCATTCCCCAGCCAGCCCTTCCCAGCCTTCCTTTCCTCCTGCCTAAGCAGCTGCATGGCTGCTCTTGGAACTGGTTGCTCCCGGGTAGCTCCGGGCATGGGATTACTAGGCTGAGGGAAGTGGAATTTAGGACATGGGGTGCTCAGGCCCCCCCAGGTGCCCCACAAGGATGCAGCTGAAATGCAGATTTCCAGTAACAGGATTCCTCCCCCCAGAAGGTTGCACTGACATAACGGGGGGGGGGGG
>NW_025336509.1:0-12600 GCF_004798865.1 Varanus komodoensis
AAGTTTTATATTATGTCTTTCTCTAAATATCCTGGATGGTTCACAATCTAAGTTAAACTACATAATAAAAAAGAGCCAAAATCAATGATATCAATGAAATACTATTGTATTTGTATTTTATTATTTATATTGCTGGAAGCTCTGGGGGATTTTCCGGTTGACAAGGATGGTGATCCTGTCAATGCCCTGGTTGAACTGTGGAATGAGGAGATGACCAGGGCTATTGACACGATCGCTCCCAAGCGTCCTCTCCCACCTGGCAGAGCCCATTCATCTCCTTGGTATACATCTGAACTACGGGAGATGAAGCAGGTTGGGAGACGTCTAGAGCGTAGGTGGAGGAAATCACGGGGTGATTCTGACCGAACACACTTAAGAGCCCACTATTGGGCCTATGCTGTGGCAGTGAGGATGGCAAAGAAGAAATTCTCCATTTCCATTGCCTCCTCACAGTGCCGTCCGGCGGAGCTCTTTTGGGTGGTGCAGGGGCTGGTACATCCGGGCCCAAAGAAATATCTTGTGCCACCCTCAAAGGCCCGCTATGACGACTTTGCCAAGCATTTCAGGGAGAAAATCGCTCAGATTCGCCACGAGCTTGACTCTACTATTGAATCAGATTCTACTGGGGAAATGCCATCAACGTCGTCGAGTCCACAATTAATGGATGAATTTCAGTTGTTGCGGCCTGATGGTGTGGACAAGGTGCTTGGACAAGTACGTCCTACCACTTGCTTACTAGACCCATGCCCATCTTGGCTACTTAAGAAAGCCAAGGATGGGATTGGGACCTGGATCCTTGAGGTGGTCAACGCCTCTTTAAGAGAGCGCTGGGTACCTGCCCCTTTAAAGGAGGCGGTAGTCTGGCCAGTCCTAAAGAAGGCATCCCTGGATCCAGAGGTGGCCGCCAATTATAGACTGGTGGTCAGCATCCCGTTCCTGGGCAAGGTGCTAGAGCGGGTGGTGGCGGGACAACTCCAAGCACTCTTGGATGAAACTGATTATCTGGACCCATTTCAGTCCGGCTTCAGATCCGGGTATGGCACTGAATCTGCCTTGGTCGCCCTGTACGATGACCTGTGCAGGGAGAGAGATGGGGAATGCGTCTGGACCTCTCAGCGGCTTTCGATACCATCGACCATGGTATCCTTCTGAATAGGCTAGCGGGATTGGGAGTTGGAGGCACCGCGTGGCGGTGGTTCCGCTCCTATCTCAATGGCTGATTTCAGAAGGTGGTGCTGGGGGACTATGGCTCTGCGCCATGGCAGTTATGCCATTGAGTTCTGCAGGGGTCCATTTTGTCCCCTTTGCTATTTAACCTCTACATGAAACCGCTGGGAGAGGTCATCGGGAGGTGTGGGCTGCGGAATCATCAGTACGCTGATGATACCCAGCTCTTCCTCTCGTTTTCCACCAATCCAAGTGAAGCAGTGGCTGTGCTGAACCGGTGCCTGGCTGAGGTAATGGGCTGAATGAGGGCCTATAAACTGTAGCTCAATCCAGACAAGACGGAGGTCCTGTTGGTGGGTGGCTCGGTCATTGGGATGGGGGACTTGGGCCTTGTCCTAAATGGGGTTGCACTCTCTCTGAGGGACAGGGTTCACAGCTTAGGAGTGCTCCTCAACCCTGAGCTATCTTTAGAAGCTCAGGTGACGGCGGAGGTGAGGAGCGCCTTCCTTCAGCTTTGGCTGATACATCAGCTGCGTCCCTTCCTGGAGAACGACTGCCTGGCAACAGTGACACACGCGTTGGTGACTTCCCGATTAGATTTCTGTAACGCACTCTATGTGGGGCTACCCTTGAAGACGGTCCGGATACTTCAGTTAGTGCAGAATAGAGCTGCCAGGTTGCTGATGGGGACTGGGCGTTGTTCTCATATAACCCCAGTTCTCTGTCAGCTCCACTGGCTCCTGATTGAAGTCCGGGCCCAATTCAGGGTGTTGATTATGACCTATAAAGCCCTAAACAGCATGGGACCTGGATATCTAAAGGAACGCTTGCGTCCATATATGCCCTCCCGCCCCTTGAGATCAGCAACAGATGCCCTTCTCCGGGAACCCTCTCTGAATGATATTAGGAGGATGAGTACCCGGAGGAGGGCTTTCTGTGCAGTGGCGCCCCATCTATGGAATGCGCTCCCCAGAGAGGTCCGCCTGGCACCGTCGTTATTTGTTTTTTGGCGCCAGGCTAAGACCTTTTTATTTAAAACTTATTTTAATTGTTAAATTATTTGTATTTATAGGTTTTTAATTTTTTAGCCGAGATGCACCGGGGGGTTTTAAATATTTTTTATTGTTATATTGTTATTATTTATGTATTTGTTTCTGTTGTGAGCCGCCCCGAGGCTTCGTTGCGATGGGGGCGGCATAAAAATATTTTAAATAAATAAATAAACTGCTCATAGAACTCTGTGTGCTATGGAACAGTATGTAAATGTAGTAAAAATAAAGACTTAAACTAAAAAATCAAAGGCACCAAGAGGATCTAGTCAATAACTTGATGAAGTTCTGTAAATGCTCACTAAAATAAAACTGTATTTTTCACTAGTTGAAAGGAGATAAGTAATAAAGTTAGACCAACCTTCCTTTGCCAGGTTATTTTAAAAATTGAAAAACAACAATATTTATTTATAGGATCTTTCCATAAATTGCTTAACTCTAGGCTTCACTTTATCTCAGTTAATGTAGGTTTGTGTTTCATATTAGTTATCAGTGTGAAAATAATGAGTGATGAGCTCTCAATTTTTCATTTTATTGTTGCAGGTAATTTTATCGGGAATTATAGGATTAACAACATGGAAGAGACCAATGATACTTTTGGTAGGTGTTGGTTTAAATGTGATATCAGAGCATATCACAAGATTCTCTTGATTTAATAGCAGTATTGTTATAAGTGATATGCTTGCTTCCTTTTTGAAAATAAATAATATTTGAAGGAATGAAGCCATATTAAGAAGTATATTCATTTTATTTGTTCATGCCACTAATGATAGTAACAGCAGGACTATTGAGAGAGAATGATTTTATTTCATGTGTTCAGTGCTATTGGCTTGCTTGAATACTGTTTAATTAAAATAATGTATGCATTTTATTTTAATATAATTGGAATGCTGTTTGCATACTTGAAATTTGGTCTAATTTTTATTTATTTATTTAATTTCATTTCTATGCCACCCCATAACCTGAAGCTTCTCTGGGTGGCTTAAAATCCTAAAACAAAATAAAACCATATGTATATTACAATAAAACAACTGTTTTATTTTGGTTTTGAACTGTTCTGTTTTGAACAACTGATTTAGAAAGATACCCCCTGTAGTTTGAATTAACTTTTCTGAGGGAAAAGTCCAGTGTCCTCCACTGTTGATGTGTGCTTACGTTCACTGAATGCACACAATGAGGTACAGTGACGGTAATCTCTGTAGTTGTGCCTCATGCTGTATATTTTATCTAGCCAATCTCTGTAATTGTCCGAGGTGCTGGGAAATGAGAAGGAAGAAGCCTAGGATGCTGGCCCCTAAGACAATTTTGGCAGGGGGTTAGGATTATTTCATCCTAAACATTTAATACTGGTGCTATTCATATTTTAAGGTAAACTAGCTTATTTTTGTTTTGTTTTGTTTATGTCTTCATAGTAAGAACTTGAGTGTGGTAAGGATATTATATATCAGTCATCTTTTGTATTCCACATAGTCATTTTTATGTCCTTTTTGGTTGCTGGTTATTTGATACAAGGTTTATTTTCTTTAAAGCACACCAAAGTAACTTGATGGGTTATTTAGTACACTGTTCTTCACATTGTTGCCTGCTAGATCAAAGCCTCCAATCTTGAAGGCTTGAGTATCTAGGGCTCTACTGTGTTACTGCCAATGGGGC
The DNA here is from genome assembly GCF_004798865.1 of Varanus komodoensis. NCBI lineage: Eukaryota > Metazoa > Chordata > Lepidosauria > Squamata > Varanidae > Varanus > Varanus komodoensis. The sequence goes on from NW_025336509.1 coordinate 3,870, forward strand.
AGAAGGAGCAACAGAGGCATGTTTCACTTCTTTACTCTCTTCTTTTCTTCTTCTGATAGACCTGAGGGTCCATCTAGTAGAGGTGTGCTGAGCAGGTGCTGTCAGGGCTAGAGAGGTGGTAGGATTTCTCATATACTGGCCTCTTTGTTCCCCTTCCACAAGATGCCCCATTTTTTTGACTTCCAGTTGAATGCCTCTAACACCACTTTTGCAACCTCAGGAAGCAACTGGTGCAGTTCCTTGCACAGCACCCGCATAGGGATCAGAACCCTCCCAAGCCAAAATAGGCTATGAAGTGTGTATGATTTCCAGAAGGAAACTCTACTAAATCTCATGGTCCTTGGAATGCTTCCCAGGAGTGGTAGGATTGCTCTCTTTGGTCAAGAAAGTGGTAAAAAGAAACATGCATATTCATAGTTTTGTAATATTTCCTTTTTATTGATGATATTATTACATGGTCCTTCTGGGATGGTACATATATAAATTTAGGCCCAGTGCTGATCCCCAAAACAAGTAAATTAAATTCAGAGTCCACTTTGAAAACAGAACTTAAGCTATTGGGCAGTATACAGATGCAATTAATTAATTTAATAAATATTAATAAAAGAGAGTTGAAAAGCAGAAGGAAAGAAATTGTTGTAGTCCAGTTCAGTCCAGGGAACAATGTACAATTAGAGTTTATGCTCTGTACTCTTCATTTTCATTACTTTTCATTTGTCTCACACAGATTTAGGTTTATTGTAAGTTCACCTGTCTTTGCCTTCCTACCCTGTCTCACAGCAATTCATCCTAATAGCATGTGAGTTGAAACTAAATGTGAAAAGTGGAATAGAATAGTGAAAAATGCTAATCAGCTTTATCAATTTATATGTATTGAGCTATTACTGTTGGACCTAAGTACTTTGTATGCCTCAGTATTGGTGAAGAACTGACTAATAGATATTAAATTAACATTGCTTTTGAAATGCCAGTCTAGTGTGAAGTGAGATTGAAGAAATAAAAACTGGTTTTTGATGGTAGGGATTGGAAAGAATGTAAAAGAAAGATTAGTAACTTCTTATGAACAGAAATGTTTTGTTCTTCACTTTGTTGGCATTTTAATATCTGATTAAGAAGATGATGATTGGAAATTTACATTTTAAGAGACATCTCCTCACTCACTTGCAGCAGGCAAGTAATCCTTACCATTGTATAGAAAGGGGAAGTAGAATCAGGACTGGAGCTGGTCTTCAGTGAACCAGATATCATGGGACAAAGCCAGTAGTCAGGATCAAAGGATAAGTTATATGCTAAGAACAACTAGGAAGCATGGACAAGGAAAAAGGCAGAAATCTAGCACGATCCAATATGGATCTAGAACTAAAAAATAACCAAAAATACAGGAATACACTAGCACTCTGTAGATCTTATTGCTCAAGTTAGACTCAACTGGTATAGAAAGATTGTTATACTCCTTTCTGTGCCAGAGGATCCAGTGAACAGACTGAGTGGGCAGTGTCAGTTAAAGATCGTATATCAGAGGAAGATGCCATCTATTTAGCCAGTTGCCACATTGGATCATTTTCTTCAGAGCCCAGATGGAGTAGCATCTTCCACACCTTGCCACTGTCACCACCGGTAGCCTCTATCCCTAGACAGAAAGTGGGGATAGGCTGAGTGAGCAGTAACGGCAATAAGCAATAGTGCCTCCTTGCTTTGTCACTAGCACTCTTGCTTTAGGCTAGAAGAGAGTCAGAATGTGAACAAGCAAGTGGCTTTTGTTGTTTTTTCTTGTTACTGCTTGCAGCAACTGTGACAGTGGCGAGCCCAGCAAATACAGGGCTTAGAGGCTGATGGCAAGGAGGGCATGGACCCACTTGAGGATGTCTTATCTCCCAACAATCCTGAGGCTGGGTCTAGATGATGAAGATTTCTGTATTGTCCAATAGCTGTTTAAAGATCATATGGTTGACTCAGTACATGTAATAGTGTTCTGCAAGTGATGAGCAATAAACATGCATTAACTGGAAATAATGAACTGCCCAGACACCTTTGACTGTACAGCAGTATGGAAACGTTACAAATGAAATGAATGCAAGTTACTCATTCAAATTGAATATTTGCATTTCTTAACAGGCATGGCACCAACCTGTGGAAGTACTCCTGTACTTTGAAATCAAACGGACTGAATGAATTGGGATCTCCAGGCTAATGACCTTACATTTTAAATACATACAGGTTTAAATGCCCACAGGCTGGAGACTGTGGATCATAATCCATCTGTTTGTTCAACTTCATAATGAGTCTCAGTGAAATAAATCAACAATATATTCAGTTCTAGTTTTGGTAGTAAAGGAGGAAGCAAGCTGTAATTGAATCCTTCAGATTTGCCTATGCCCTTGCAGGATTATAACATTATTTTGTTTGCCTCTTACTATTTGTACTTTAAAACATCTTCAGCATCTTTCCTTCACTGTAGTTGGAGTTTAAATATGGCATAATCCATAACATTGAAGGCACTGAAATGCAATATAACTTACTGAAACAAATGTCAAACTCTACAGACTGTATTTCAAATTTGTTGAAATTAGGATTAGGATCCTTCATATGGTTATAAACTGTAGTAATATGCTGGAAATGGCATATATTTTGGTGTAGGTTAAATTGAGCAGAGCATAACAAATGTGAGGTACAGAAGACAAAGGTAAAATATAGGAACAATTATGCTGTTGGCATGTACAATGTCACTTACAATTTCTTGCATTTTTGTTTTGTTCCAGGTTAACTTGTTTGTTTTGCTTTCTGTTATCTGTGTTCTCTTGAACCTTGCGGGATTTATTCTTGGATGCCAAGGTGCTCAATTTGTGTCCAGTGTACCTAGATGTGATTTGGTGAGGATATTTTAACTGATTGTGTCTGAATTGGTGACTGTACTTGTAATCTAGTTTTACCAATCCTATAATATTGGTAAATACTATATCAAAGCTATAAACAAAATATGCTACTTCTACCATACTATTTATCTGTTTTAGTCCCATTTTCTTCATGCAGTTTACACAATGACTTAGCAAAGAAATAGCAGTAGCCATGCAATCAAATATAGTAACCATGTTATCAAATAATGAACATACTAAACCTTTGAATTCCCTGTTCAAATATGATGCCTGTATTCATATTTCCATCAGCTTTTTGCTTTCTCAGTTATTCTGTATCTTCCAGTGGAAGTGAAATCTTATTGTGAAAATGCACAATAACGCTATTGTATGTCATAATAAACTGTTGTGGTTAATTAACCCACAAAGGCTTTACAGTATGTGCAAACCATTTCATTATTGCAATATGGATCTACTGCCAAAAATGCCATACTCATTATGTAGAGTCTCCCTCTCTTATATTCAGTCATGTATATTTTAATACTCTTAGATTTAAAAAAAATTACCTTGGATTTATGCAGATTTCTGTTTAATCATTCATTATTGAATAAGGTTTTAAATTTTAGCCATCCGTATGAGCAGTTCCCCTGCCTCCAGCAATTGAAAACCTTTTGTAATGGCAGGCGTTCAGTAAAAGGGCCTGTCAGGATTCTTGAGACCTTAAAAGTTTAGAGGTTTCTTTTATATGCTTCCATCAGTGCTCAGTGGGATAGCAAAATACATTGTGAAATGCATATTATACTATACTGTATATTATTGTTCCCTAAGATCAGAGCTAGTTCTTTAGTCTATGTTGATGAAGGAAAGGATTGATACTGATACATGAGTAAAATATGACATCCCTATTGTCTATTGTTTCTTGAATATCAGTTACACGTACAATATATTTATTGGGTCAGTGATTGCTTTATAGATTTTGATTCTTTGCTTAATGAAGCATATTTGATGGTGTTACATAAAGCAGTAACTAATACTAACTTACTACCTTCCTTGATGTTAAAGGTTGATGTGGGTGACAATAAGTTTTGTTTCTGTTGTGAAGAATTTCTCCCATCAAAATGCACAGAAAAAGAAAATGTATTGAAGCTATATCCAGTCCAGTCATGTAACGCAGGTCATCTTCTACTCAAGGTGAGGTCTTCATATAAAATTGACTGCACTGACAAGCTGCAATAAAAAGTAATATGGTGTTATCATTTAATTCCTTGAGGTATAGTATTGTTGATCACTTTCAAATGTCTTTTCTCCTGAGCACTTCTTCATTGTTTTTGGATCAACGGGTAAAGTGGGAAGGAGGAAGAAACTAAGAAAGAGGATCTGTAGAATAAGTCAGAATATTTCACAAAATTTGATAAAGCTTGATGGTAGTTCGCTCATCTTATCCTATATTGTTGTAAACTACTTTGAGCATCACGAAATTGGATTCCATGTAAACTCAGACTCTCATCCACGTATGTGGATACAACAGTGTAATACAAGAACTGAAATACCCAACTCTGTCTCTGAGGGCAAAAAATATGTTACAGTATTCACTGTTGTCCGTGAGTGCAAGACTTTTCTTCAATAACCTGGATCAGGACCCTGGTATGAGAGGTAGGAGATTTTGAGCCCTCATGTCTTCCCATTTTGGTTGAATCATCCCTATGACCATCTTCATCCTGTACTGCTTGGGGAAAATGCTTATATTCAAGGGCAGACTATATAAATAGCATAACATGTTGTTTGGTCCTGAAAGAAGGTCCATGAATTCTAAGGTTGCTTCTTGCGATTATCTTGCGATTCACAGGCTTCTCTCAAAAAAAGACATGGGCCATCAATTGTGAGTTATGATTCACAAATGGCACTTGTTATTATACCTAAATGAAAGGTAGACTGAATATAATGCTTCAACAGATCTGTAGAAATAATCATAATCTTTAACAAACTTTACAGGATTAGAGAAATTTATGACTATTATGCTTGTTATATTTAGCAGCATATATGTTAGGTTGTACATATAGGCTAAGTTCTCAAACAGAACAAAAAACTGAAGATGCATGTACTGATAGGGGGAAAATATCAGAAAGGCACAGGATCCTGGGGAAAATTAGCAAGCTACAAGGTAGTGCTTGTTGTGAAACACAGTAACTTCTTTGTAGTAAGGAGACTTGAAGATCAAGTTCAGAAACAGAAAAAATGAGTTTAACCTGAAATAATTAAAATGTAACCAGCTTTTATTCTTGAAAGTCAAAAGACTTAGTACCTTATGTAGGTTTCTGTGATCTTTATAGAAACTTTTGATGCTCATTGTCTGGTACATCGGCTCACATTTGTATATGTTAATTACTTTCATGGTCTGTTTGTCCCACAGAAAGTTCTCTTTGCGCTCTGTGCTCTGAATGCACTGACCACCACAGTATGTTTAGTAGCGGCTGCTCTGCGTTACCTGCAAATATTTGCTACTAGAAGATCCTGCACAGTAAGTGAGTTCAAAGCCAGATTGACTTGCTTTTTTTTTAAATTAGAGATGCAGGAGGAAGTCTGCATGAAATCTTACATGAATCCTACTTACTCTTAAAAAAATATGTATATATATTTTTTATCTTGTTAGGAAGAATCCCACATTCGTGTAGAAGAAGCTGAAGAACAAGGTCACATTTCTGATCCAGAAGATTTTGTGCCCCCTGTCCCCCCTCCATCATATTTTGCTACATTTTACTCTTGCACACCTAGGATGAATCGGAGGTAAAGTGCTGACACTCAATTTTTTCTGGATATTCTGGGTCACTGTCCGATAACTGATTTAACTTTAGTTCTGCCACTTTCCCTGAAGTCATGATTTAGGTGTGTCTCCTTCCTCCCCTTCACCCCCAAGTGGTACCTACTGTAATTTTAGACTGACTGCAGGCTATAATTTTGTGGTTTTCGTCTAAGAGTTTTGTGACATTTGAGTCTAGGTAAGAGAAATGTAGTAATTTATTGAACTGTGATGTTAAAAAGTTGTTCCCTTGAGCTAGGATAGAAAGTGCTTTCAACTATTCCATGTCACATGTGCAGCACTCTAGCCTTTTGAAATGTCTGCAGGCAGATTTTAAAATCACATTTCCTATTTAGATACCACATAATACTGATAATTATTTAATATTTAGTAATTTGTTTAGTAGTATTTATTAGACCAAGAACTACTAGAAGTACAGGCAGGGTTTCAAAAAGGCAGAGGAACTAGAGATCAAATTGCTAACATATGCTGGATCATGGAGAAAGCCTTGGAGGCCACCTGTGTCAGCCTGATATATCTCAGCCTATAATCCTTGCCCCTCTCTCCTCCACACAAGGTTTCCTCTGTTACAGATACTGAAGATGAAACTCAAATACTTTGGCCACCTAATGAGAAGGAAGGACTCATTAGGAAGGGCCCTAATGCTGGGTACGATTGAAGGCAAAAAGAAAAGGGGGTGGCAGAGGTTGAGATGGCTAGATGGGGTCACTGGGGTGGTAGGTGTGGGCCTGGATGGACTCTGGTGGATAGTGGAGGACATGAGATCCTGAAGGAATGTTGTCCATGGGGTCGTGAAGGATTGGACACGATTTGATGACTAAACAAATACTGATAATAGTGCATTTACAGAGCAATTCTATGGCTCCTAGGTTGTGTTTGAGGAACTATAGAGTACTTCAGATTCCTAGATTCAAGGTCAGAAAAAATTCCAAAGTTAAAGGTGTGTATCAGTGCTCTGAACTCTTTCCCTGTACTCACAGAAAAAACTTAAATGGGGTTATGGGCACAGGAAGGAGCTGCCAGGGAATGATGTATCTTTTTCCTGCTTCAACCTTCTTTCCTTCCTCTCTGAAGTACCACAGCTAGACTCAAAATTCTCCATCTAGCCAAATAGCCAAGCAAGAGAAGCAGGGAGGCGGAGACTGTTTCTGCTGCTTCCTTACTTTGTAATGTATACTCCTAAGCCTCTAAGTTCATAGGCTTGGGAGCATCAGGGGCTCAATTGATAGGTTGGGGGAGTTCTTCGTCGGGCCTCTGTGCATCACACATATGGGTACTGCGCCTGCGCAGTGCCTTTGGCCGGAAGATTGATAGCTAACGGTTTTTGGCGGGAAGCTCCACTCCCCCTCCCGCTTGTGGCCTATAAAGAGCGGAGCATCCGCCATTTTGTTCAGTCTTTGCGACCGCCGTTCACTGTGCCTCGTGCCGCTTCTGACTTTCGCTTTGGCTATTCTTGGTTCTCTCCTTATATATTGCCCTTATACTACTTTCCCCTTTCTTCGTTCCCGCTTCTGTGTAGTTTTTCTCTTGTTATTTCTTTCATCGATCTATCAAAAAAAAAAAACCCCAAAAATATATACTTACCCTCTGCACTATCTCTCTTCTTCTTGTTCTTTTCTTCTGCAATGGCGCAGCGAGCGGCTTTCTGCAAATGTGTGGACTGCGGGTCAAAAATGGCACCTACTGACCCACACGACCTATGCCTCCTCTGTCTTGGAGAGGGGCATAGGACGGATAAGTGCGTTCATTGCCTAGCCTTCTCAAAGCAGGCTAGGAAGAACTGCGAAAACCAGCTTCGGAGGCTCCTTTGGGATAGGGCTCTGATGCAATCAGACCCGCTCGTCTCCATCCCAAAACCTGGCTCCGCTTCTGTGGCTCCACCCTCACACCCTTTGGATGAAGGTGCGTCTGCTTCGGTGGCCCCCTCTGCTTCACCAAAAAAGAGGCATGAGAAGCGGAAGCATGCTGAAGAGAAGCCGGCAGGCCATAAGAAGGCCAGAAAGGAGAAGGCCTCTAAGCCTCCAAAGAAGGCTAAGTCCACGGACCGTCCCCGACATTGGGACTTGGAGCCGACGGGACCCTCGGTACCGGTGGTGGTTACGATACCGACCCCGCCCGAACCAATCCTTCAGGAGGCCATGCGGGTTACCCCTCAAGGGTCTCCCCGATGTGCGGTCAACCTCCCGCCTGCACCCCTTCCAACTCTACGGGGGTCTATTTCGGATGGGGAAATCCAGGACTCCCCTCCTAGGGCGAGGTCACCGACACCGATGCCCGCGGTGATGTTGGAGACAGAAGCTGGCCTGTCCCCACCAGGGAATTGGAGGAGCCGCTCGGTAGAGCAACGCCCGGAGAGCTGGCGTCATCCCTACTACCAACCTTGGGGAGACCCGCTCTCTGTGAGGTACTACCCTGCTCCCAGGGCGCAATCCTCACCTCCGCCCTGCGACCAACCGCGGTCAGTGGATCTGAGGAGGGTGCCATCTCGATCCCCGCAAAGCGGAAGCAGCCGCTCCTTCTCTCCGGCGGAGTCATCATCTTCTGCCCCACCATACTACAGTGCTGATTCGGATGACTCTGAAGTAGACTCAACCTCCCTGGACGTCGTGGTGACATCCCAGGATCCTGCGTCACCCGATGAGTCCCACGTCTCCTTCATGGAGCTGATGTCGAGGCTTGTCCAGTCCCTAGACATCGACGCTGCCCAGCGCCTGGGACCGTCGACGGACAAGTTTTACGACGTCCGTGGGGAGCAATGGACCTCCATCGTTCTGCCGCTTATAACCACCCTGCGGCAGGCGATGACGCAGCCCTGGGACCGACCTTCACATCCTCAGCCGACGTCCAGGAGGTATGAGTCTATGTACAGGGTCCGGGAAGAAGACATCCCCTTCCTGTTAAAGCACCCGAAACCAAACTCGGTGGTCATTGAATCCTCGCAAGGCAGAGAGGCAAGAGGACATACGGCGCCGAGGGATAAGGAGGGCTGGAAAATAGATTCCCTGGCCAGGCGAGTCTATGCTGCCTCGGGCTTAGGACTTCGCATATCCAACTACGAGGC
>NW_025336510.1:0-12567 GCF_004798865.1 Varanus komodoensis
TTGAGACACTGTCCTTCCGCGTAGAAATCCATTTCCGCCCATTCTGTGCGCGTTCCGACAGTCGGAGGCCCGCCCAGAGGCCGCAATTTCCCGGCCCCACGCTGACAGTGGGGCTAAAGTTGTCCCGAAAACAGTGGGATGCGCACGCACCTAGTCCTCTTGGAGACGCTGTCCCTCCGCGCATGCCTCCGTGTCCACCGATTCCGAGCGCGTTCCGACGGTCGGAGGACCGCCCGGAGGGCGCGATTTCCAGGCTCCACCCCGACAGAGGGCCAGAAGTTCCCCCAAGAAGAGGGTGACTCGGACACACCTAATCCCCTTTGAGACGCTGTCCCTCCGCGCAGCAGTCCGTGTCCGCCGTTCCGAGTGCGTTCTGACGGTCGGAGGACCACCGGAGGCCGCGATTTCACGGCTCCACCCTGACAGAGGGGCAAAAGTTGCCCCGAAAAGAGGGCCACACGGACACACCTAGTATTCTTTGAGACGCTGTCCCTCGCCAGGCCTCCATTTCCCCCCGTTCCGAGCACGTTCCGACGGTCGGAGGCCCGCCCGGAGGCCGCGAATACCCGGCCCCACCCTGACAGTGGGGCTAAAGTTGCCCCGAAAACAAGGGGAAGTGCACGCACCTAGTCCTCTTGGAGAAAATGCCCTTCGCGCAGGCCTCCGTTTCCCCCCGTTCCGAGAGCGTGCTGACGCTCGGAGGCCCGCTCAGAAGCCACGATTTACTGGCCTCACCCTTACAGGGGGGCAAAAGTTCCCCCGAAAAGGGGGCACGAGGACACACCTAGTCTTCTTTGAGATGGTGTCCCTCCGCGCAGGACTCCGTTTCCGCCATTTCCGAGCCTGTTCCACGTTCGGATGCAGACCTGGAGGCTGCGATTTCCTGTCCCCACCCTGACAGAGGGGCAAAAGTTGCCCAGAAAAAAGGGTGACGCGGACACACATAGTCCTCTTTCAGACGCTGTCCCTCCGCGCAGGCCCCCATTTCCACCAGTTCCGAGCGCGTTACGACGATCGGAGGCACGCCCGGAGTCCGCGATTTCCCGGCCTCACCCTGAAAGAGGGCCAAAAGTTGCCCGGAAAACAGGGCGACGCGTGCTCCTAGTACTCCTTGATGGCTGTCCCTCCGAGCAATCCACTGTTTCCGCCTGTTCGGTTCGCGTTCCGTTCGCCTGAGGATGAGGTTTCCCGGCTCCACCCTGACAGAGTGGCAAAAGTTGTACAAAAAGAGGGCGACGCGGACACCCCTAGTCCTCATTGAGATGCTATCCCTCTGCGCAGGCCTCCGTTTCTGCCCATACCAAGAGCTTTCCGACGGTCGGAGGTCCGCCCAACGGCCGGGATTTCCCGGCCCCACCCTGCCAGAAAGGCAAAAGTTGCCCGAAAAACAGGGTGAAGCTCGCGCACCTGGTCCTCTTTGAGACGCTGTCCCTCACGCCGGCCTCTGTTTCCGCCCATTCCAAGCGAGTTCCGACGGTCGGAGGACTGCCCGGAGGCCGTGATTTCCCGGCCCCACCCTGAGAGAGGGCAAAAGTTGCCCCTAATAGAGGGCCACGTGGACACACCTAGTCCTCTTTGAGACGCTGTCCCGCCGTGCAGGCCTCCGTTTCCACGTGTTCGGAGCGCGTTACGACGGTCGGAGGCCTGCCCAAACGCCGCGATTTCCTGGCCCCAACCTGACAGGGGGGCAAAAGTTGCTCCGAAAAAAAGGCCACACGGATACAAATAGTCCTCTTTGAGACGCTGTCCCTCCGCGCAGGGTTCCGTTTCTGCCAATACCGAGCGCGTTACGACGGTCGGAGGCCAGCCCGAAGGCCAGGATTTCCCGGCCCCACCCTGACAGAGAGGCAAAAGTTGCCTGGAAAACAGGGCGAAGCTAGCGCACCTAGTCCCTTTGAGAAGCTGTCCTTCGCGCAGGCCTCCGTCTCCGCCCGGTACGAGCGCGTTCCGACGGTCGGAGGCCTGCCTGGAGGCCGCGAATTCCCAGACCCACCCTGACAGAGGGGCTAAAGTTGTCCCGAAAACAGTGGGATGTGCGCGCACCTAGTCCTCTTGGAGACGCTGTACCTCCGCGCATGCCTCCGTGTCCACTGATTCCGAGCACGTTCCTACGGTCGGAGGACCGCCCGGAGGCCGTGATTTCCAGGCTCCTCCCTGACAGAGGGCCAGAAGTTGCCCCAAGAAGAGGGTGACTCGGACACACCTAGTCTTCTTTGAGATGGTGTCCCTCCACGCAGGACTCCGTTTTCCGCCATTTCCGAGACTGTTCTACGTTCGGATGCAGACCTGGAGGCTGCGATTTCCCGTCCCCACTCTGACAGAGGGGCAAAAGTTGCCCAGAAAACAGGGTGACGCGGACACACATAGTCCTCTTTCAGACGCTGTCCCTCCGCACAGGCCCCAATTTCCAACAGTTCCGAGCGCGTTCCGACGATCGGAGGCCCGCCCGGAGTCCGCAATTTCCCAGCCTCACCCTGACAGAAGGCCAAAAGTTTCTCCGAAAATAGGGCCACACGGACACAGCTTGTCCTCTTTGAGACGCTGTCCCTCGCGCAGGCCTCCGTTTCCACCCATTCGGAGCGCGTTCCGATGGGCGGAGGACTGCCCGGAGGTCGCGATTTCCCGGCCTCACCCTGACAGAGGGCCAAAAGTTGCCCGGAAAACAGGGCGACGCGTGCTCCTAGTACTCCTTGATGGCTGTCCCTCCGAGCAGTCCACTGTTTCCGCCTGTTCCATTCGCGTTCCGTTCGCCTGAGGACGAGATTTCCCGGCTCCACCCTGACAGAGTGGCAAAAGTTGTACAAAAAGAGGGCGACGAGGACACCCCTGGTCCTCATTGAGATGCTATCCCTCTGCGCAGGCCTCCGTTTCTGCCCGCACCAAGAGCTTTCCGACGGTCGGAGGTCCGCCCAAAGGCCGGGATTTCCCGGCCCCGCCCTGCCAGAAAGGCAAAAGTTGCCCGAAAAACAGGGTGAAGCTCGCGCACCTCGTCCTCTTTGAGAAGCTGTCCCTTGTGCAGGCCTCTGTTTCCGCCCATTCCAAGCGAGTTCCGACGGTTGGAGGACTGCCCAGAGGCCGTGATTTCCCGGCCCCACCCTGAGAGAGGGCAAAAGTTGCCCCTAATAGAGGGCCACGTGGACACACCTAGTCCTCTTTGAGACGCTGTCCCGCCGTGCAGTCCTCCGTTTCCACGTGTTCGGAGCACGTACCGACGGTCGGAGGCCTGCCCAAACGCCGCGATTTCCCGGCCCCAACCTGGCAGGGGGGCAAAAGTTGCTCCAAAAAAAAGGCCACGCGGATACAAATAGTCCTCTTTGAGAAGCTGTCCCTCCGCGCAGGTTTCCGTTTCTGCCAACACCGAGCGCGTTACGACGGTCAGAGGCCAGCCCGAAGGCCAGGATTTCCCGGCCCCACCCTGACAGAGAGGCAAAAGTTGCCCGGAAAACAGGGCGAAGCTAGCGCACCTAGTCCCTTTGAGAAGCTGTCCTTCGCGCAGGCCTCCGTTTCCGCCCGTTACGAGCGCGTTCCGACGGTCGGAGGCCCGCCCGGAGGCCGCGAATTCCCAGACCCACCCTGACAGAGGCCCAAAAGTTGCCCCGAAAAAAGGGCCATGCGGACACACCTTGTCCTCTTTCAGACGCTGTCCTTCCATGCAGGCCTCCGTTTCTGCCCGTTCCGAACGCGTTCCCACGGTCTGAGGCCCGCCCGGAGGATGGGATTTCCCAGCTCTACCCTGACAGTGGGGCAAAAGTTGCCCCGAAAAGAGGGCCACGTGGACACACCTGGTTCCCTTGGAGACACAGTCCCTCGCGCAGGCCTCCGTTTCCTCCCATTCCAAGCGCATTCCGAAAGTCGGACTCCCACCCGGAGGCCGCGACTTCCCGGCTCGACCCAAACAGAGGGGCAAAAGTTGCCCGGACAACATGGAGATGCACGCACCTAGTCACCTTTGAGACGCTGTCTCTCCGCGCAGGAATCTGTGCTCGCCGTTACGAGTGCGTTCCGACGGATGGAGGACCGCCCAGAGGCCGCGATTTCCCGGCCCCACCCTGACAGAGGGCCAAAAGTTGCCCCGAAAGAGGGCCACGCTGACACACCTAATCGTCTTTGAGCATCTGTCCCTCGCAAAGGCCTCCGTTTCCACCCGTTCAGAGCACGTTCCGATGGTCGGAGGCCCGCCCGGAGGCTGCGATTTCCCGGCCCCACCCTGACAGAGGGCCAAAGGTTTCCCCAAAAAGAGGGTGACGCGGACACACCTAGTCCTCTTTGAGACGCTGTCCCTCCGCGCAGGCCTCCGTTTCCGCCCATTCCAACAGCGTTCCAAAGGTTGGAGGCCAGCCCGGAGGCCGTGATTTCCCGGCCCCCACCCTGACAAAGGGGCAAAAGTTGCACCGAAAAGACGGCCACACGGACACAGCTAGTTCTCTTGGAGACGATGACCCTCGCGCAGGCCTCCGTGTCTACCCTTTCTGAGTGCGTTCCGAGGGTCGGAGGCCCTCCCGGAGGCCACGATTTCCCGGCCCCACCCTGACAGGGGGGCAAATGTTGCCCTGAAAAGGGGGTGATACGGACACACCTAGTCCTCTTTGAGACGCTGTCCCTCGGCGCAGGCCTCTGTTTCTGCCCTTACCGAGCGCGTTCCGACAGTCCGAGGCCCGCCCGGAAGCCGCGATTTCCCGGCCCTACCCTGACAGAGGGGAAACAGTTGCCCCGAAAAGAGGGGCATGCAGACTCATCTAGTCCTCTTTGAGACCCTGTCCCTCCGCGCAGGCCTTCATTTCCGCCCATTTCGAGCTCATTCCAATGGTCACAGGCCTGCCCGGAGGCCGCAATTTCCCGGCCCCACCCTGACAGATGGGCAAGACATGCCCCGAACAGAGGCCGATGCGCACACACCTAGTAGTCTTTGAGATGCTGTCGCGCCGCGCAGGCCTCCGTTTCTGCCCGTACTGAGCACGTTCCGACGGTCGGAGGCCCGCTAGGAGGCTGCGATTTCCCGGCCCTCCCTGACAGAGGGGCAAGACTTGTCCCGAAAAGAGGCCGAGGTGGACACACCAAGTCCTCTTTAAGATGCTGTCCCCCTGCTCGGGCCTCCGTTTCTGCCAGTACCGAGCACATTCCGACTGTGGGAGGCCCGCCCGAAGGCCGGGATTTTCCGGTCCCACCCTGACAGAGGGGCAAAGGTTGCCCTGAAAACAACGCGACGCGCGCGCACCTTGTTCGCTTTGAGACGCTGTCGCTCCACGCAGACCTCCGTTTCCGCCCTTACCGAGCGCGTTCTGATGGTCGAAGGCCCTACCGGAGGCCGCGATTTCCCGGACCACCGTGACAGAGGGGCAAAAGTTGCCCTGAATACAGGGCGACGCGGACAAACCTAGTCCTCTTTGTTATGTTGGCCGTTTGCGCAGGCCTCCGTTTCCAACAATTCCGAGCGCATTCGGACGGTCGCAGTCCACCAGCTGCCGCGATTTCCTGGCCCCACCTTGACAGAGGAGCGAAAGTTGCCCCGAAAAAAGGGTGATCCAGAGACACCTAGTCCTATTTGAGACGCTGTACCTCCACGCAGGCATCCATTTCAGCCCTTACCGAGCACGTTCCGACAGACGGAGGCCTGCCCGGAGGCCGCGATTTCCCCGTCCCACCCTGACAGAGGTCCAAATGTTGACCTGAAAAGAGGGCCACGCGGACAGACATTGTCCTCTTTGAGACGCTGTCCCTCGCACAGGCCTCCGTTTCTGCCCATTGCGAGCACGTTCTGATGGTCGGAGGCCCGCCCGGAGGCTGCGATTTCCTGGCCCCAACTGACAGAGGCCCAAAACTTTCCCCAAAAAGAGGGTGACCCGGACACATCTAGTCCCCTTTGAGACGCTGTCCCTCTGCGCAGACCTGTTATTGCCCGTTCCGAGCACGTTCCGACGGTCGGAGGACCGCCTGGAGGTCGTGATTTCCCGGCCCACCCTGTCAGAGGGCCAACAGTTGCCCCGAAAAGAGCGGGATGTGCGCACACCTAGTCCCCTTGGAGACGCTGTCCCTTTGCGGGAGCCTCCGTTTCTGCTTGTTCTGAGCGCGTTCCAACGGTCGGAGGCCCTCCCGGAGGCTGCGATTTCCCGGCCCCACTCTGACAGAGGGGCAAAAGTTGCTCCGAAAAAAGGGCCACGCGGACACACTTAGTCCTCTTTGAGACGCTGTCCCTCCGCGCAGGCTTCCGTTTCTGCCAATACCGAGCCCGTTACGACAGTCGGAAGCCAGCCCAAAGGCCACGATTTCCCGGCCCCTCCCTGACAGAGAGGCAAAAGTTGCCCGGAAAACAGGGCGAAGCGAGCGCACCTTTTCCTCTTTGGACACTGTCCTTCCACGCGGGCCTCCGTTTCTGCCCATTCCAAATGCGTTCCCACGGTCTGAGTTCCGCCCGGAGGCCAGGATTTCCCGGCTCCACCCTGACAGAGGGGAAAGAGTTGCCCCGAAAAGAGAGCCACACGGAAACACCTAGGCCTCTTTGATATGCTGTCCCTCCGCGCAGGCCTCCAATTCCGCCCATTCCGAGCGCGTTCCAACGGTCGGCGGGCCGCCCGGTGACCGTGATTTCCCGGCCCCAGCCTGACAGAGGGGCAAAAGTTTCCCCGAAAAAGAGCAATGCACACGCACTTACTCCTCATTGAGACGCTGTCTCTCCACGCAGTCCTCCGTTTCTACCTGTTCTCAGTGCGTTCTGACGGTCGGAGGTCCTCCCGGAGGCTGCGATTTCCCGGCCCCACCCTGACAGAGGCCCAAAAGTTGCCCCGAAAAGAGGGCCGCGCGGACACACCTTGTCCTATTTGAGATGCTGTCCTTCCACGCAAGCCTCCGTTTATGCCCGTTCCGAAGGCGTTCCCACGGTCTGCGGCCCACCCGGAGGCTGGGATTTCCCGGCTCCACCCTGACAGAGGGGCAAAAGTTGCCCAGAAAAGAGGGCCACACAGACACACCTGGTTCTCTTGGAGACGCAATCCATTGCAGAGGCCTCCATTTCAGTCGGAGACCCGCCCAGAGGTCACGACTTCCTGGCTCCACCCTGACAGAGGGCCAAAAGTTGCCAGGAAAACAGGGCGATGCACGCACCTAGTCCTCTTGGAGACGCTGTCCCTCACGCATGCCTCCGTTTCCACCCTTTCCGAGCACGTTCTTACGGTCGGAGGCCCGCCCGGAGTCCGAGATTTCCCGGCCCCACGCGAACAATGGGGATGAAGTTGCCCTGAAAACAGGGGGATTCTTGCGCACCTAGTCCTCTTTGAGAGGCTGTCCCTCCATGCAGGCCTCCATTTCCTCCCGTTATGAGCGCTCTCTGTCGGTCGGAGGCCCGCCCGGAAGCCGCGATTTCCCGGCCCTACCCTGACAGAGGGGAATCAGTTGCCCTGAAAAGAGGGCCACGCAGACTCACCTAGTCCTCTTTGAGACGCTGTCCCTCTACTCAGGCCTCCATTTCCGCCCGTTCCGAGCTCATTCCCACGGTGACAGTCCTGCCCGGAGGCCGCAATTTCCCGGCCCCACCCTGACAGATGGGCAAGACTTGCCCCGAAAAGAGGCCGACGCGGACACACCTAGTCCTCTTTGAGATTCTGTCCCTCAGCGCAGGCCTCCGTTTCTGCCAGTACCGAGCGCGTTCCGACTGTGGGAGGCCAGCGCGAAATCCGGGATTTCCCGGCTCCACCCTGACAGAGGGGCAAAGGTTGCCCCGAAAACAAGGCGACGCGCGCGCACCTTGTCCTCTTTGAGACACTGTCCTTCGCGCAGGCCTCCATTTCCGGCCGTTCCGAGCGCGTTCCGATGGTCGGAGTCCCGCCCGGAGGCCGCGATTTCCAGCCACACCCTGACAGAGGGGCAAAAGTTCTCCCGAAAAGAGGGTCACGCGGACAATCCTAGTCCTCCTGCAGACGCTGTCCCTTCACGCAGGACTCTTTTCCGCCTGTTCCGAGCGTGTTGCTACTGTCAAAGTCCCGCCTGGGGGGCCGTGATTTCCTGGTCCCACCCTGACAAAAGGGCAAAAGTTGCCCCGAATGGAGGGCCACATGGACACACCTAGTCCTCTTTTAGACGATGTCCCGCCGTGCAGGCCGCCCTTACCGAGCGCGTTCCGACAAGCGGAGGCCAGCCCAGAGGCCGCGATTTCCCGGCCCCACCCTGACATATGGGCAAGACTTGCCCGAAAACAGGGCGACGCCCACGCACCAAGTCCTCTTTCAGACGCTGTCCCTACACGCAGGCCTCCGTTTCTGCCCTTACCGAGCGCGTTCCGACAGTCGGAAGCCCGCTCAGAGGCTGCGATTTCCCAGCCCCACCATGACAGATGGCAAGACATGCCCCGAAAAAAGGGCGACGCGGACATACCTAGTTCTCTTTGAGACGCTGTCCCTCGTGCAGGCCTCCGTTTCCGCCCGTTCCAAGCATGTTTCGATAGTCGAAGGCCCGCCCGGACGCCACGATTTTCCGGCCCCACCCTGACAGAGGCCCAAAAGTTTCCCCAAAAAGAGGGTGCTGCGGACACACCTTGTCCCCTTTGTGACGCTGTCCTTCTGCGCAGGCCTATTTTTCTGACCATTCCGAGCACGTTCCGACAGTCGGAGGCCCGCCCGGATGCCGCGATTTCCCGGCTCAACCCTGACAGAGGCCCAAAAGTTTCCCCAAAAAGAGGGCGACGCGGACACAGCTCGTCCTCTTTGAGACGCTGTCCCTCATGCAGGCCTCCGTTTCTGCCCATTCCGAGCGCGTTCCGACGGTCGGACGCCCGCCCGTAGGCTGCGATTTCCCGGCTCCACCCTAACAGAAGGCCAAAAGTTGCCTGGAAAACAGGGCGACGCGCACACCTAGTCCTCCTTGAGGGGCTGTTCCTCCGAGCAGTCTTCTGTTTCTGCCTCTTCCGTTCGCGTTCCGACGGTCGGAGGCCCGCCCGGAGGCCGTGATTTCCCGGCTCCCCCCTGACAGAGGGGCAAAAGTTGCCCCGAAAAGGGGGCCAAACGGACACACCTAGTATTCTTTGAGACACTGTCCTTCGCGCAGGCCCCCATTTCCGCCCGTTCCGAGCACGTTCCGACGGTCGGAGGCCCGCCCGGAGGCCATGAATTCCCGGCCCCACCCTGACAGTGGGGCTAAAGTTGCCCCAAAAACAAGGGGAAGTGCGCGCACCTAGTCCTCTTGGAGAAAATGCCCTTCGCGGAGACCTCCATTTCTGCCCATTCCGAAAGCGTTCCGACGGTCGGAGGTTCGCCCAGAGGCCGCGATTTACCGGCCCCACCCATACAGAGGGGCAAAAGTTGCCCCAAATAGAGGGACACGTGGACACACCTAGTCCTCTTTCAGATGCTGTCCCTCCGCGCAGGCCTCCATTTCCGCCAGTTCCGAGAGCGTTCCAACGGTTGGAGGCCCGCCCGAAGGCCGGAATTTCCCGGCCCCACTCTGACAGTGAGGCAAAAGTTGCCCGGAAAACAGGGTGACGCAGACACATAGTCCTCTTTCAGACGCTGTCCCTCACGCAGGCCTCCATTTCCTCCCATTCCGATCACGTTCCACGTTCGGATTCCGGCCTGGAGGTGGCAATTTCCCGGCCCCACCCTGCAGAGAGGCAAAAGTTGGCCGGATATCAGGGCGATGCGAGCACCTGGTCCTCTTTGAGGCGCAGTCCTTCCGCGCAGGCCTTTGTTTCCACCCATTCCGAGCACATTCCGATGGTCGGAGTCCCGCCCAGGGCCTGCGATTTCCCTGCACCACCCTGACAGATGGGCAAGGCTTGCCCCGAAAACAGGGCAACGCGGACAAGCCCAGTCCTCTTTCAGATGCTGTCCTTCCACTCAGGCTTCCGTTTCAGCCTGTTCCGAGCGCGTTCCAACGGTCAGAGACCGGCACGGAGGACGCGACTTCCCGTCCCCACCCTGACAAGGGGCAAAAGTTGTCCCGAAAAGAGGGCCACGTGGACACAGCTAGTCTTCTTTCAGATGCTGTCCCTCCGCGCAGACTCTGTTTCAGCCCTTTCCGAGCGCGTTCCACGTTTGGATGCACGCCCGGATGCCGCGATTTCCCGGCCGCACCCTGACAGAGGGGAAAAAGTTGCCCCGAAAAGAGAGTGACGCAGACACACATAGTCCTCTGTGAGACGCTGTCCCTCAGCGCAGGCCTCCGTTTCCGCCCATTCCGAGAGCGTTCTGACGGTCGGAGGCCCATCCGGAGGCCGCGATTTCACGGCCACACCCTGGCAGATTGGCAAAAGGTGCCCCGAAATGAGGGCGATGCGCGAGCCCCTAGTTTTGTTTGAGAAGCTGTCCCTCCACGCAGGCCTCCATTTCCGCCCATTCCGAGCGCGTTCCAACGGTCGGCGGCCCGCCAGGCGGCCGCGATTTCCTGTCCGCAGCCTGCCAGAAAGGCAAAAGTGGACCCGAAAATGGGCCATGCACGCGCACTGTCTCCTCTTTGAGACGCTGTCCCTCGCGCAGGCCTCCGTTTCCACCCCTTCAGAGCGCGTTCCGACGGGCGGAGTACTGCCCGGAGGTCGCGATTTCCCGGCCTCACCCTGACAGAGGGCCAAAAGTTGCCCGGAAAACGGGACAACGCGTGCTCCTAGTACTCCTTGAGGGCTGTCCCTCTGAGCAGTCCACTGTTTCCGCCTGTTCCGTTCGCGTTCCTTTCCCCTGAGGACGAGATTTCCCGGCTCCACCCTGACAGAGTGGCAAAAGCTGTAAAAAAAGAGGGCGACGCGGATACAAATAGTCCTCGTTGAGATGCTGTCCCTCCGCGCAGGCCTCCGTTTCTGCCCGTACCAAGAGCTTTCCAAAGTTCGGAGGTCCGCCCAAAGCCCGGGATTTCCCGGCCCCACCCTGCCAGAAAGGCAAAAGTTGCCCAAAACATAGGGTGAAGCTTGCGCACCTAGTCCTGTTTGAGACGCTGTCCCTCACGCAGGCCTCTGTTTCCGCCCATTCCGAGCGAGTTCCGACGGTCGGAAGACTGTCCGGAGGCCGTGATTTCCGGCCCCACCCTGAGAGAGGGCAAAAGTTGCCCCTAATAGAGGGCCACGTGGACACACCTAGTTCTCTTTGAGACGCTGTCGCTCCACGCAGACCTCCGTTTCCGCCCTTTCCGAGCGCGTTCCGATGATCGGAGGCCCGCCTGGGGGCAGCAATTTCCCGGCCCCACTCTGACAGAGGGGCAAAAGTTGCCCCGAAAAGGGGGCACGAGGACACACCTAGTCTTCTTTGAGATGGTGTCCCTCCGCGCAGGACTCCGTTTCCCCCATTTCCGAGCCTGTTCCACGTTCGGATGCAGACCTGGAGGCTGCGATTTCCCATCCCCACCCTTACAGAGGTGCAAAAATTGCCCAGAAAACAGGGTGACGTGGACACACATAGTCCTCTTTCAGACGCTGTCCCTCCACGCAGGCCCCCATTTCCACCAGTTCCGAGCGCGTTCCGACGGGCGGAGGACTGCCCGGAGGTCGCGATTTCCCGGCCTCACACTGACAGAGGGCCAAAAGTTGCCCGGAAAACAGGACGACGCGTGCTCCTAGTACTCCTTGAGGGCTATCCCTCCGAGCAGTCCACTGTTTCCGCCTGTTCCGTTCGCATTCCGTTCCCCTGAGGACGAGATTTCCCGGCTCCACCCTGACAGAGGGGCAAAAGCTGTAAAAAAAGAGGGCGACGCGGATACAAATAGTCCTCTTTGAGACGCTGTCCCTCCGAGCAGGCTTCCGTTTCTGCCAATACCGAGCGCGTTACGACGGTCGGAGGCCAGCCCGAAGGCCAGGATTTCCCGGCCCCACCCTGACAGAGAGGCAAAAGTTGCCCGGAAAACAGGGTGAAGCGAACGCACCTAGTCCCTTTGAGAAGCTGTCCTTCGTGCAGGCCTCCGTTTCCGCCCGTTACGAGCGCGTTCCGACGGTCGGAGGCCCGCCCGGAGGCCGCGAATTCCCAGACCCACCCTGACAGAGGCCCAAAAGTTGCCCCGAAAAGAGGGCCACGCGGACACACTTTGTCCTCTTTCAGACGCTGTCCTTCCATGCAGGGCTCCGTTTCTGCCCGTGCCGAACGCGTTCCCACGGTCTGAGGCCCGCCCGGAGGCCGGGATTTCCCGGCTCCATCCTGGCAGTGGGGCAAAAATTGCCCCGAACAGAGGGCCACACGGACACACCTGGTTCCCTTGGAGACGCAGTCCCTCGCGCAGGCCTCCGTTTCCTCCCATTCCAAGCGCATTCCGACATTCGGACTCCCGCCCGGAGGCCGTGACTTCCCGGCTCGACCCTGACAGAGGGGCAAAAGTTGCCCGGAAAACATGGAGATGCACGCACCTAGTCACCTTTGAGATGCTGTCTCTCCGCGCAGGAATCTGTGCCCGCCATTACGAGTGCGTTCCGACGTACGGAGGACCGCCCAGAGGCCGCGATTTCCCGGCTCCACCCTGACAGAGGGGCAAGAGTTGCCCCGAAAAGAGGGCCACACAGACACACCTGGTTCTCTTGGAGACGCAATCCCTCACGCAAGCATCCATTTCCGCCCATTCCGAGGTGGGAATCCATTCCTGCCCCTCCGCAGCTCATACGCTGTTGCTAGG
>NW_025336511.1:0-14486 GCF_004798865.1 Varanus komodoensis
GGCCTGGAGTGGCCTCATGGATGACCCTTGTATCACTGAGGCCTTAGGACACTTGCACAAGACGTAGAGTGCTCTGCATGGGCAAGCCAGAGAAATGGCGGAAGGAAGGACTGCAAAGCAGCCCTAGAAGAACAAGGTCTAGCAGAGCCAGGACAATGTGAGAAAAGGCCATTCCTTGTTGGCTTTCTGGAACAAATACCACTGTCTGATCTGAGCATCAGATGACCATTCTGGGGAATCCCTTTGTCCCCACAGTACTCCATAGCTCATGACTGCATGTTTTTAATACCGCTTTCAAAGAAAGCGGCATGGATATACCATTGTTACAGCTACCTGAATTATTTTGGAAATCTCAGACAGCTGGATACATTGATGAGGAAGAGTTCTGAAAGTCATTCAAGGCTACGAATTTAGTTTCTGAGCAACAACCAAATGGGCAAATAACATCAAGGACAAATCTTCTTACGTTCTGGAAGTGGAAAAAATGATGGAGGGGCTGCCCACTCTCATGCCAACCTGCTCCGTTAGCTCAGGGAGAGGATGCTTTCCTTGCCCAGTCTTGCACCCACCGTGTGAAGCAGGCCGCCATATGGCCTGTGGAAGGATGCAGAGGGGAATGGGCTTTCCACCACCCACTGGGCGCCCAGGCATCGTTCTCGGTGTTTGCCATTCGTTGTGGCACTGGCGAAGGAGGGTGCTTCCGAGCAAGCGGAGAGCACACTCTTGCTTCTGCCACAGCCCAAAGGTGTCGGGGCAGAGAATGGGAGGAAGCAGCGGGAAGTGCAAATGCAGTGGCGGCAGCTGCTTCCAACCCTCCAAATCCTGCCAGTCCTGGCAGCACCTGCTTGTGCGCTTGGACCACTCCGATTCTTGTGTACCCTGCTCTTACCTTTGCTCTTTGCTCTTCCTAGTTTGCTCTTACCTGATGGTGTTGATCCCCCTGATCCTCCTGGGTTATTTGGGCCTGGCACCTTCATTCCCAGGATAGACTCTGGCAACAGAGATGCAACTGCATAACCACAAGCTTTTGGTGCGGGCATCTTGGAAAAGAGAACATCCCACTGGCCCAGCCAAGCCCCCACATTTTAGCTGGTCTTTTGTCACAGTCTTTGCTTGGTGTGTCTACAAGTTTTGACAGGGCAGATGCTCACGGATCATAGCATCTTGGCAGATCCTACAGGCTGCCTGGGCAGACACTGAAGAGCAGAGAAGACCCCAGAATAAAGTGGACACAGCCACTGCAGAACCCTCTGGCCTGCAGAGGAGCTTCAACCCGCAGGGATCCCTGGGGATCTGCTGCCCAGGCCATCAAGGGGCAGCAGGGTTAAGGCTGACTTCTGCATTAAGCCCAAGCAATTTTATCACAAAGAGAAGCAGGTGGCTGCACCTGCCAGACTGACCCTTCGCGGTGGGTGGATGCGTTTAGCATGCTTTCGACAGCTGACAAAGTAAAACAGAGCATGCCCACGGCCACTTCCACCTCGGGATGTTCCTGCAGCATCGGCCCTTGCCTCCGGACTACAGCCCCATTCCCTCTGTGAGCACTCCAGAGGTTAAGAGGAAGACACAGCCTGGCTGCGGGTCCTACACGGTGCTCTGAGGCAGGCCTTGGCATCGCAGGGGCAGCAGCTGCCTCTGCGGGGCGCACGCAGCCAACCGGCACCGCCGGGCGAGGCACGGGAAGCGCCCGCTCCCTCACCTCGGAACAGCTGCACGTCCCGCAGCGCGAAGGGGATGTTGTTCCTCTTGGCGAAGATGTAGACGGCCCGGCACGGCTGCGACAGCAGGTCCAGGTAGAGCTCCGGCTCCATGAGGCAGCGGGGCACACGGAGGTCACACGCGGCGAGCAGGGGCCGCCTCTCCCTGGGCGGCGGCGGCGCTCCCGGGCCGGCCGCCGCGGCACACGCGGGGCCCGGAGCCCGCCCGCCCGGCGCCTCCCCGGGCCCGCCCCCGGGCCCGCCCCTCCGCTGCCGCTGGGAGGTGCAGCGGGGCGGCCGGTGGGCCCGGCGGGGTCGCCGGGGCACCGTGCCCGGCCCAGCGCGCGGCCTGTCTTGAATGTAAACCTTGCTAAGCTGCCGCAGACTGTTCGCGAATAAAACATTCCATGCTGACCTCCAAGTCCGGCAAGAGAATGTTACGAGTTGCATCAACATTCATGTTTGAAAAGGTACAAGCAGCAGTGGGGAAGGTTTTCGGGCAGCCATCTTGTAAACGCAGCAACCTGTGCACAGGTGCAGCCATTCATATGCAGCAGAAACACACACTTAAATGGAGACAGGCTGCTATTTTAAGGAGCCTTTGAGGGGAGCTCAGCACCCCCCTCGGGACGAAGTTCACTCAGGGTGGAAAGGCCTGGCTCTCTCGAGCCCACTAGCCTCCCTCGTGCTTCTAGCAGGACCTCTGGTGCCCAGGAAGGTCCGCGAGGCTGTAGGGTGTTCTTACAAGGAACTGGTCCCATATCCCGGAGGGCTTTACAGGTCCATACTGGTGCCCTGAATTGGCCCCAGGAGTGACGAAGTGGCTTTAGTTTCATGTTGCCCAGGTGCTTAGCTCCCATCCGTATCCAGGCTGCTGCATTAGCTAAGGCTTCCAGACCACCTTCAAGAGCAGTCCCATGCCGGTCAGGAGTTTCAATACAGGTTTTTACTCCTTCCAAATCAGAGATAACAACATCTTGTTAGGATGGTTGCCCTGAAAAGCTGTGTGAGCTGGTCATGGCTCTCTCCACGCCCATTTGAAGGGGCTCAGCTGGATGAGTGGGGAGGCAAGAAGGCAGTGAGGTTGATGAGCTTCAAGCCACTCACATTATGCTCTCTGCTCAGCACTCTGGAGCTGGTAGGAATTGCTTGGCAGATGGGCTCACTCTCCCGCATCCCATGTTGCCCTCACCCCCTGCTGTTGCTCCCCGTGAAATGACTCGTGCACAGGACCAGGCTATGTTTGGTGCCTGCCTATATGAAGATGGCCTGCTGCCATCTGCTTTGGGTGAGCCTATGGAGAAGTGCTGCACAGCTCCCACAGACTCCTGCACAGGGACGATCCCCCCAGTGTGGAGGGGAACAATCTGCATTGAAACTGATGCTAGACTAAAAGAAGAGCGGCTATATGCAGTGAGCATCAGAGAGAAGACAGCCTGGGCTAAACACGGACATAAGCAAGCACACTGAGAGCCAGCATGGTATAGTGGTTAGGAGCACTGACCTGGGACTCAGGCAGCCTGGCTTCCGGTCCCCACGCAGCCATGGGGCCCACTGGGCTCTCACTCTAACCTACCTCACAGGGTGGTTGAGTATTTATTACTTTTGTTTAAAGCCACCCAACAGCAACATGCTATCTGAGCGGTCAACATGCTCGCTGGGGATAGGACTGAAAGCAGGAGGAAGAGAATGATGCAAACAATGTAAAGTTCTTCAAAAAGAAAAAAAAGCTGGGTTATGACTCTGATAGATAAATGAATAAATGAGCTGAGGTTGGGTAATAGCAGTGAAGTGGCTGCATTTTGTCAGGAAATCTCTGTTCAGCGGAATGGGAGAATGTTCATTCGGAGCCACGGGTACAATTGGTGCACTGGCCTCAGCTGTGCCAGCACGCTCCCAGTCCCAGCCCAGGTCTGGGTCCTGGGCTCAGGGCTGAGCCTAAGCCTTTGGAGGACTGCACAGGATGAATCCTTAAGGCTTTGGCTACAGCTTCAGCTAAGGCATGCAAGGGGAGGGAATTTTCTCGGATGTGCTAAGGAGAACGTCTGTCTTGTCTGAATTGAGCTTCGACATATATATTTCTAGGTGAAGCAAATAACACCAACATTAATTTTAAAGACCCTTCACCAAAACATAAAACCAATGAACATTCAATTATTAGAGTATGAAATATTATCAGAGTATGAGAAATATAGAGTCCTTTAGCCCATGGCATTTTCCACTTCTTTGAAACTAGCATTTGTCAGGAAATCTTGGAATCACAGAGCCAGCAGAATGTACGCTCGAATCCACATGGAAGACATGGGGTTTGAACCTCAGCAGTTTCTTGGGAGGCCAGCAAGGAACCCTCTGACAGAGACAAGTACAATAGCGCTGCCCGGTAGCCAGTCAACCGAATTGGCTACAAGCTTCCAGAGCACAGAGAGAGATTTTTAGAAGTTGTGGGTCACGTAACACAGTTTCAATGCAGCAATGAGATTCTGAATGGGTGAGAAGGTGAGGACAACTGGGAATAATACAGAAACATTGAAAAATCATTACAGGCATCAGGAAAAACATGAACCATCAAAGGCTTGGGTAACATATAACAAATAAAACAACCAGGAGTTACAGAAATCTAACAGGTTTAAAATGTTGTTTTTGCAATCACAGATTACAGAATTCCTTAAGACAAAGCATGAGCTGACTAGGTATTTTTACATTGCAAAGGAAGCACAATTTCCCCAATGCTTGTCTGATTCTGCAAGAGAATGCATGAATAATAGCACCACCAGGGCTTCCTGCTTTTCCCAGGTGTGTGGAGTGGGACAAAAAGTTCCAGTCCCCTTGAGAGGGGAGGAGCAAGGGCACTGCTGCCAGATTTGATATTAAAGGACATGCAAAGGCATATCTTTTTATTTGAGGATATGTTTGGATTTTCCCAACAGTTTCCAGACAACAAGATGATGAAAACAGCAAAGTGTTCCTTCTATACAGCATTAATAGGCCACAAAGCTTCAAGTGAAGTTCAGGATAGCTATAACATGATGCACACTGGGGCAAAAAATCCTCCCTTCACCAATGCTGACAGAAAACTGAGAACAAAGTCATAGTGTCAGTCACAGATCTTCATTTGTGTCAGCCAAGAGCCCCAGCATATAGAGTACAAATATATAGAAATAAGAGCACATTAAATGTACTAGACTAAAATTGCTCTAAAACGATTTATTAACTACCAATATCAAAATCAATACATAATTCTATTACACATCACCTATCAAAACCTATAAGCATTAGAGTTCTGATACAATAGTAGATCCTCTTTCGATAATGCTAGCTTAGTGTTTTGCAGCTTTCAGTGTAACCTGTTTGTTGTGATCTGCAAGAAGCAAAGACATGGCAGAAGCTGGTCTGCCTGGATTAGATGCCAGTGGGGGAGTAATCGCCTCATTCCTCAGGTCTTTATAGAATGCACACAATAATAATCCATGAGCTACTGTCTCAGTGTTGCCATCTCCACATGGACATAAGTGATTTTCCAAAGGGAGTCTTTCAAGTCAGCCTTCAAGTGCATCTGATGGCAGTTTATTCAGACTTGCAGAAGTAAACGCTTGCCTGTATTTTAAAATGAGTAAGTTTTGCAAGTAAATTGCCAATGTATTAAAAAACCTAGATGGAAAAGGACCATACCATGGGCAGTATTTTCTTTCAGCAGCCAAATTATTCTGTTGTTCAGTATAATGTAAGTGCTGCCTAATGATGTCTTTTGCTTTGGTGAATCCTAACATTAGTAAGAGCTGTGGTGATAAACCAGAAGAGTAAAGTTTTGTGGTGATATACTTCAACCAAGCACTCTCATGGGAGTCCCACAGAGTCAAAGAGCGCAATCCAGTGGGAGTTAAGTACAGCTGAAGCTAAGAGTTAAGTATTCTACACCAGACCTGTAGATTGATGGAAGGAAAATTAGCTTTCAGGTGCAACAAAGCATGTGGACGACAACATGGAACAGAAAAACAGTTATCTTAAAACTTAGATTGAACAGCTTCCAGGGTTTAGAGTAGGCATCCACCCAAATCTGGGCCCCTTGAAGTTAAGTGTGGAAAAGATGTAGCTCTAAACACTTCTGAGTGCTGAGTTGTCCCTTTTGTGTAGAAAAAGTATGTCAGAATTTTAGAACTCCACCACATATTTCTGAGGGTCCAGCCAAGACTTGTTGAATGAAAAACCACTCCACTTTAATAAAATGAATGAATGAATGAATAAAATCCACTTTAAAATATTTAAACTTGTCCAATTAGCTGTTTATCTATAAACCATCTATGGTTCCTCTACTTTCTAGAGAACTCCACAACTTTAGTCTTGTTGTAATTTACAGCCTTCCTGGCCTGGAGGAATGTTGTCCATGGGGGTCAGACACGACTTCGCGACTAACAACAACAACAACAACAATTTACAGCCTGGTGTTCTTCTTGACTATACTCAGAAAATGGTTTTGTAGCCACTTTAGGGGCATGAAAAACTGGAAGTGGTGAATTCTTATAGATCCCTTTCAGCTCTAGTATTCTATTATTCTTTCTTCCTATAACAATATGAAACAGACCTTGATGTTGCTACTAGGTGGAGGCAGGTATTGATGGAAAAATGCAATAGCCCAAACAAAGGGTTGTTTCAGTTTTGAGTATCTTCTGCCTGAAAAATCAGGTGGGCACAAAACTGATATTGCTAAAACTTTAAATCTAATATTAAATTGCTCTGTTCTCCTTTTGCATTGTATTGACAATATTCAAAATAGACAGAAGGGAGTTGTTACTGTGCCTTGAGAACATGAATTTTACATCACATAACTTTTAAAACAAGCGGTGCCTATCATTGCCTTCCTAAATCCTTTCGCTTGTATGATGGTATTAATTAGCTAATCTGTCTGTTCTCTCACTTGAAATGTACAGAATGTTGTTCTCTAAGTGCTGTGCACACGTGCATGTTTTTTAGTATGAACTATTTGGAATAAGAACAGACCTGAATGCAGACGGCAGCCTTGATGGCCAGCAGGCTTTCATGCAATCTCTTCACAGATTCAGTACCGCGGCTTGTTCCTGATGATCCTCGTACTGGGACTAGGAGGCAGCTTCCCATATGGCTTTCACATTTCTGTGATCAACTACCCCTCCATGGTAAGCAAAAGTTTCCCTGCTGTTCCTGAGTTTGAACTGCTGAGAATGTGTGCAGCCAGCTTGAAGCCAGAGCACAGTTCTCCCTAGCTCAGTATTCTTTACAAAGAAAGGTAGTGCTTCCTCTGCCACATTTCAGGCAAGGAAAGGGTCTTTCCTGGCGCTACCTGGAGATGCTTCCAAGGACTGGACCTGGGCCTTTCTGCATGCAAAGCAGGGGCTCCAGCACTGCCCTCCTGCCCTTCTCCTAAAGGTGCGGCCCCTTACGGGGTGCGATCCTGCCGCCTGTAGCTGCTGCCTGGCTGGCCACAGGAAGCAGCGAAGTCCTCACTGTGACCTTAGAAAAGCCCCCTGGAGTTTCAGCAGGGATCCTGCCTCTAGGTGGCCCTCTTTCACACGGCTACCCAGCTCTGTGCTTCCACACCGGCCAAGGCCTTGCAGGCAGGTGGCCTTGTTGGCATGGTCCTGGGGATGGGATTCTTGGACGCCCACCCCTGCCCACTCACAGCTAGTTCAGAAAGAGCCATGCCAGCTGCCTCCCCACTGAGGTTGCAACTGACTAGGAGGAGAAAAAAGGGTGTGCTGGGTGGGGATGGGAGGAGGCTGGGGCAGTGGAACTGGACTAATTTGAATCTGTGCTCAAGCCTTTTCTCCCCTTCTGCAGTGCTAAACTAAGCAGCTAAAAATGACTTTCTAGAGGAAATTCAGGGCACATTGGTGCCATCACACAGGCTCCCTGCTGGAAGATGCTCATGGTTCAGAGGCCCCAGTGTGTTTACCATGGGGGTAATACGGTTGCCCCCCCCCCCACCAATGTTTTATAGAGCAAGAAGTGTACAGAGGTAATCCCTCACTTAGAATCCTAGAATCAAAGAATGGTAGAGTTGGAAGGGACTATGATGGCCCTCGAGTCCAACCCCCTGCTGTTGCAGGACACCAGGGTATACCATCCCACTCAGATGACTGTCCAGATTCTTTTTGAGTATCCCTCAAAAAGAGAGAGAGCCACCACCTCTCTAGGCAGCTGGTTCCGCTGCCGTATTGCTCTGACAATGAGGAAGCTTTTCCTGATGCCCGGCCTGAATCTGGTTTGTCACAACTTGAATTGATTATTTTGCGTCCTACGCTCTGGCTTCAGCAAGAAGAGATCGTGACCTTCCTCTTGGTGACAGCTTTGAGGTACTTCTAGAGGGATATCATGTCCCCCTTTCGGTCTTCTCTTCTCAGGGCTGAACAAGCCCAGTTCTCTCAGTCTCTCCTCATAGGGCAGTGTTTCCAAACCCTGGATCATTTTTGTGGCTCCGCTGAACCCTTTCTAATTTACCTGCATCTTTCTTGAATCTCGTTGCCCAGAACTGGACACAATATTCCAGGTGAGGTCTGAGTAGTGAGGAGTATGGAGGAACTACTACTTCTCGTGATTTGGAAGTAATACTTCTGTTAATGCATCCCAAAAGAGCATTTGCCCTTTTGGTGGCTGCATCATGTTGTTGGCTCATGTTTAGCTTATTGTCCACAATTAGTCCGAGATCTTTTTCTGTTCTGTTAAGCCATGTCTTCCCCATCTTGTATCAATGCATCTAGTTTCTTTTTCCTAGATGGGGGACTTGGCACTTGTCCTTATTGAATCTCATTCTGTTGCTTTCAGCCCCGCATTCAAGTTTATCAAGATCGCCCTGGATCTTCATTCTGTCCTCTAGGGTGTTTGCTATTCTACCCAGTTTTGCATCATCTGCAAATCTGATTATCTTTCCTTGTACTTCCTCTTATAAATCATTAATCAAGATGTTGTAGAGCACTGGGCCCAAGACTGAACCCCGCAGCACCCCACTAGTTACTTCCATTCAATCTGAGAAGGTGTCATTGAGGTGTGGTCGATTTAGTAGCCAGTTTTGGATCCACCTAATAGTTTTTCCATCTAGTCCAGTTTTTGCTAATTTGCTTATCAGAATGTCATGTGCCACTATGTCAAACGCTTTGCTAACGTCTAGGGTTAATTGATTAATTCCCCCCAGGACTACACAGGATTGTGCAAGAATGAACAGAAGCATTATGTGCTAACTGAACTCCTTTGTGGGGCCTGAATGGACTCTTAATATTTCCTCAATTCTTATTGGATTATTCAGTTCTAAACTCCTTTAAGCTGCAAATGTGCACATTTGTGCTTTTCTAGGAGAAAACTCCCTTAAAACACAACAGAACTTACTTCTAAACACTTCCACTTCCATTGCCTCCTCACAATGCCATCCAGCGGAGCTCTTTCGGGTGGTACAGGGGCTGGTACATCCAGGCCCTAAGAAGGATGCCGTACCGCCCTCGACGGCCCGCTGTGACGACTTTGCCAAGCATTTGAAGGAGAAAATCGCTCAGATTCGTCACGAGCTGGACTCCACTAGTGATTCAGAGCCCTCAGGGGAGGTGGCAATGTTGCCGTCTGGTCTGACATTGTTGGATGAGTTTCAGTTATTGCGGCCTGATGATGTGGACAAGGTGCTTGGACAAGTACGTCCCACCACCTGTTTATTGGACCCCTGCCCGTCATGGCTACTGAACAAAGCCAAACACGGGATTGGGGCCTGGACCCTGGAGGTCATCAACGCCTCTCTGAGGGATGGCCGGGTGCCTGCCCCTCTAAAGGAGGTGGTAGTCCAGCCAGTCCTAAAGAAGGCGTCCTGGATCCAGAGATGGCCGCCAATTATAGACTGGTGGCCAACATCCCGTTTCTGGGCAAGGTGTTAGAACAGGTGGTGGCGGGACAACTCCAAGCACTCTTGGATGAGACTGATTACCTGGACCCATTTCAGTCCGGCTTTAGACCCGGGTATGGTACCGAATCTGCCTTGGTCGCCCTGTATGATGACCTGTGCAGGGAGAGAGACGGGGAGCGCGTCCCTGTTGGTCCTCCTGGACCTCTCAGCAGCTTTTGATACCATCGACCATGGTATCCTTCTGGATAGGCCAGCAGGATTAGGAGTAGGAGGCACTGCTTTGCAGTGGTTCCGCTCCTATCTCAATGGCCGATTCCAGAAGGTGGTGCTGGGGGACTATGGCTCTGCGCCATGGCAGCTATGCCATGGAGTTTCGCAGGGATCCATTTTGTCCCCCTTGCTGTTTAACATCTACATGAAACCGCTGGGAGAGGTCATCAGGAGGTGTGGGCTGCGGAATCATCAGTACGCTGATGATACCCAGCTCTACCTCTCGTTTTCCACCAATCCAGGTGAGGCAGTGGCTGTACTGAACCGGTGCCTGGCCGAGGTAATGGGCTGGATGAGGGCCAATAAACTGAAGCTCAATCCAGACAAGACAGGGGTCCTGTTGGTGGGTGGTTCAAGCTCCAGGGTAGGTGACTTGGACCTTGTCCTGAATGGGGTTGCACTCCCTCTAAAGGACAGGGTCCACAGCTTGGGAGTGCTCCTCGACCTGGAGCTGTCTTTGGAAGCTCAGGTGACTGCAGTGGTGAGGAGCGCTTTCCTTCTGCTTTGGTTGATCCATCAGCTGCACCTAGAGAACGATTGCCTGGCAACAGTGACGCATGCATTGGTTACTTCCCAGTTGGATTTCTGTAATGCGCTCTACGTGGGGCTGCCCCTGAAGATAGTCCGGATACTTCAGATGGTGCAAAATAGAGCTGCCAGGTTGCTGACGGGGACTGGGCGTTACTCTCCTATAACCCCAGTCCTCCACCAGCTTCACTGGCTCCCCATCGAAGTCCGGGCTCAATTCAAGGTGCTGGTTATTACCTACAAAGCCCTTAATGGCTTGGGACCTGGATACCTAAAGGAACGCCTGCTTCCTTATTTGCCCTCCCACCCCTTGAGATTGGTGGCAGAGGCCCTCCTCCGGGAACCCTCCGGGAAAGATATTAGGAGGATGAGTACCTGGAGGAGGGCTTTCTCTGCGGTGGCGCCCCACTTATGGAATGCGCTCCCCAGAGAGGTCCGCCTGGCGCCATCATTATTTGTTTTTCGGCACCAGACCAAGACCTTTTTATTTAAATGATATTTTAATAATTGTTCATATTATTTATTGGTTTCAAATTGTTAGCCAGGATGAATCCAGATTTTATATATATTTATCTATAGGATTGTTTATTTATGATGTTGGAAGCCGTCCCGAGGCTTATGCGAATGGGACGGCATACAAAAATTACAAACAAACAAACAAACAAACAAACAAACAGGTTTCTATCGGGTTCCATTGTTCTATATCAGGGGTCCTCACACTAAAGGATACTTGAATTCTTCATCTTAAGTCACCCTTGGTCTTTCAGTCTGTCAAGTCAGAATATTAAATAAATCCACAGCCTCAACAGCAGAAGTAGCAGACAGAATTGCAGCATGGAGGGCCATTAATTCCTCCCTATGAAGGAGGTGAGTTGCAGCTAAATTAAGAAGGTAGTGGGTTCATGTTAAAAAAAAACATTGTCCCAGGTGGAAGTAGCTGTGAAAAAGGCTGATTCCAAGCTAGCAACTGAAAAACAATCCAGCTAGGGAGCACCATGCCTTTATATAAATTCTAGGATAGTCATACTTTGCACAACATCTTCAGCGCTAGCTGCCATCTGGTGTAGCTGAGCTGAAGAAGGGCAACTCAAATGCTCTGGTGATTGGAAAAACTCACATATCTGTGGCTTCCATTTTTGGAAAAAGGGTGCTTGGTAGAAGCATATCCAGTTTAGAAACATAGAAACAGAGCAAGTCAGAAGGGGCCTCCCGGGCCATCTAGTCTGAACCCCAGCTCCAGCCGGCTCCGCTCATGACATGCCCACCATGGACATGCAGTCCAGCCTATCTTTGAACACCCTCCCTGATGGGGCCTCAACCACCTCCTGTGGAAGCCCATTCCACACCCTCGGGGTCCTGACTGTCAGGAAGTGCTTCCTGGCATCCAAATGGAACCTTGGCTCCCTGAGCTTTGCTCCATTCGAGCTCGTCCTGCCTTCCTCTGCAGGGGAGAACAGGTCTCTACCCATATCCATGTGACATCCCCTCACATACCTGTATGTCGCCAACAGATCCCCTCTGAGTCTCCTCTTCTCCAGGCTGAAGAGACCCAGTTCCCTCAGTCTCGCCTCATACCCCATCTCCTGCAAACCGGCTACCAACCTTGTGGCCCTACGCTGCACTGTCTCTAACCTGGCTATATCCTTTCTGTAATGAGGGGCCCAAAACTGAGCACAATACTCCAGTTGTGGGCACACCAGAGTCGTATAGAGTGGTATTAATACCTCTCTCTATCTAGAAACCACACTTCTGGCTATGCAACCAAGGGTGGTGTTCGCCCTCTTGACCACCACATCACACTGCAGTCAACCAGTACCCTGAGGTCCCTTTCACAAGTGCTGCTCTCCAGCCACTTGTCCCCTAACCTGTACTTATGACACCTATTCCTATGCCCCAAGTGCAAGACCTTGTGCTTCTCCACATTGAACACCATCCTGTTGTCTCCTGCCCACTTCCATAGTCTGTCCAGATCCTTTTGGATCTGGAGTACCTGCTCCTCAGTTGTGGCCACTGCTCCAGTTTTAGTATCGTCTGCGAATTTGATCAGCAGACTGGTCACCCCTTCTTCCATGTCATTTATGAAAAGATTAAGCAGGATCGGCCCCAGGACAGAGCCGTGGGGGACCCCGCTTGTCACTGGCTGCCATTCTGATGATTCCCCACTAATGGTTACCCTCTGCTTTTGGTCAGTCAACCATGCCTTAATCCACCGGACAGTGCTTTGGTGTATCCCAAAACTCCTCAGTTTCTCCACCAGGCTATCATGGAGCACTTTGTCAAAGGCCTCGCTGAAATCCAGGTATACCACATCCACTGCATCCCCTCCATCTAGCCATCTCGAAACCTTGTCATAGAATTCCACAAGGTTTGTCTGGCAGAACCTATTTTTGTGAAAGCCATGCTGTGTGGCTTCCAGCCTCCCTTCCCTATCTAGCATCGCTAGATCTCTCTCTATTATGAGTCTAATTATGAGCCTATAATATCATACAGTTTGGTATGATGTGGAGAGAGGAGTTTGTCCACCTCCTAAAATCAGTCCATCTAATAATCTAGACTGGCTGTATTTCTGGACAAAAACAGTTTAATCAGTCATGGCATCTGCTGCCAATGAGTGAGAAAGCTTTAAAAGGGGATTAATCTATTAGAGTCTTCACCAACCACAAGATTTAACCTGGACTCCATTGTGTTGCTTCTAGTGTCCAAATTACCAGCAAACTACTTGTCAAGCTGGCTGAGTTGAAATGAAACCATATGACAAAGCAACCTAAAACTTGGAATTGGAAAAAGGTGCCGAAAATGGCAATTGAATTGAATAGAGGTCTGCTAGAACAATTCCTCTAGGAGGACATTTTTAGATGAGAAAAAATGAAAAAAGTATACGCCTATTTACAGTGATAACCTACTCCTGGGATCCCTGTGTGGCATCTAGTTAATATCTGTAAAGACAGAAAATGAAAAGAGAGCCTTTGGATCGATCCAATTGGGCTGTCCCCAGGTGCTCCCCCAACTTGCACTGGATGAGCCCAATTTCTAGCCTTGGGGGAGAGAGGAAACTCCACATTCATGATTTCTACACCATATATAAAAATCTTACTGTGTACGCTAGCAAACAAAATATCTGTCTGAAGAAGGACAGCTTAGAAATCTTGACCTTTTTATTCAAGCAGCATTTTAAAAGATAATATTATTGAATTTTATCGGGCCAGGGTGGCTTATTTTATATTGTATATTTGTATCTTATTTTAATGTATATATTTTAAAATGTTATTTGTGATGTTTTAATTTATTGTTGTAAGCCGCCCCGAGGCTTCGGCGAATGGGGCGGCATAAAAATGTTTTAATAAATACATACATACATACAAACATACATACAAAGGTCTTTTCCCTTGGGCACTTTTCCCTTAAACTAAACAGTCCCAGCTGCTGCCACTTTTCTTCACATGGAAGTAGCTCCAGCCTCTGATCATGCAGGCTGCCCTTTGCTGCTCCTTTCCTGGCTCGGCTTGGCTCTGCTTTTTGGTGTGGTGCATCCTCTAGCTTCAGCTAGTACAAGGGGGTGAGGTGCATCAAGTTCAGCCAGGTAAGTGGGCTTTCCCTCACCCTCAGTGCTGGATAGGGAATCCAGGTTGCCCTGTCCAGCTCCTCCCCAGCACTCACCTGAAATAGTTTTACTGGAAGAAATCAGACTGGATGTAGGAAGCATCTGGTTCAGATTAAAACATCCTGAGTGGATCACTGCCTTTTTCTGGTGAAGGGGTTTGCGTAGCTCAATGAAGCTATGAGCTATGCCATGCAGGACCACCCAAGACGGACAGGTCATAGCAGACAGCTCTGACAAAAGGTGATCCACTGGAGAAGGAAATGGCAACCCACTCCAGTATCCTTGCCATGAAAACCCCATGGACAGTACCAAAAGGCAAAAAGATATGAAACCGGAAGATGAGCCCCTCAGGTCGGAAGGTGTCCAATATGCTACTGGGGAAGAGTGGAGGGCTAGTACTAGTAGCGCCAGAAAGAATGAAGCGACTGGGTCAAAGCTGAAAGGACACTCAGTTGCAGATGTATCTGGTGGTGAAAGGAGAGTCCGATGCTGTAAAGATCTATACTCCATAGGAACCTGGAATGTAAGATCCATG
>NW_025336512.1:0-12534 GCF_004798865.1 Varanus komodoensis
GTTTCCTTCCCTTAAACATATTCCCCCCGGCCTCCCCATTGAGAGTGTGCAAGGATCCTTTGTTTCAACCCAATCTCTTCCCATGCAGAATTTTCCTGAGACAATCCAGGCTTTGACCACGCAAAGAACCTCTCACCTCAGTTGCAATACCTTACTGTCCCCTCCCTTAAAGATTCAAACACTCCAACATTTTCTTGTAGAGTTTTCTAGACACTCCAGATCCCATCTAGAAAACCAATGCAAGCCTGTCCCCAACTCATGGCTGGAAGCAGCACTGCCCCAACTTCCCAAAGATCTTTGAACTCTGCACATGGTCAGAGGCTCCTGTGTGTGTGCTCCCTCTGCAGCACTCACGAAATGGTGGTCCCTTCTGCCAGAGCATTTTCCCTTCTTGGCTGTGTGGGGATGGCCGAGCCCACAGAGTCAGGAAGTCCATAACGTCCAACACACGTTTCCCTGAATGCAGTTGGCCAGGCCAAACCCAGAAAAAGCTGCAGCCGCTGTCCCTAAATGATGGAGTGCTCTCAGCAAGGGAGGCACACGGACCCTCTTCTCCTTTTTGCTTCTTCCTTCTTTTCTTTACCCAAATGAAGTGTGCACCATGGCGCCCGGCAACAGCAGGCGGTTGAACTCCGTGGCCTCCGTGGGCCCTCCCAGCTCCTCCAGTTTGTGCTTCCATGGAAAACTGTAGCAATTTTATTTCTTACACAATTTTCCCCTTTTGTACCAAAACACTCAACCATCATTCATCCAAAAGTCTCAAACAGCCACTCACACTCCCAGCTCCATGCCCCCCTTCAAGCCAGGAATTCCTGCGAAATGCAGCACCTCACAGACTCGCATCCCCCCTGGCCCCCAGCACAACCTGCCTTTTCCCTTTGCGCCCCACGTACCAAACACCTGCAGGCCCAACAGGCAGAGAGACCAGATCAGCCCAGGGAAACCCACGAGGGAAGCGGCCAGGCCTGAGCCCACGGGGCCTGCCACCCCCCCTTCGCTGCCCCCAGGGGCCATCTTCACTCGTTGAACTCCAGCCTGCCACTGTTCAGGCTGCTTGCTAAACACAACCATCCCATCTCCACTATTTTTCCGAAAACCTCCTCAACTCGTACAAGAAAACCCTTCCCTTCTGCGTCCTTGCTTTAGTTTTCCCTCCTTTTTTTCCATTTCCTTCCCTGGGAATCCCTTCAGGATAAGCAGGATTCCCCCCTCCCTTTTCCTTCCTTGCCACAATCCATCTGCTCTCTTGCCTCTTCCTACTTGCAACATCTACAAAATCCCAGTCCAAACCATGAAAGTGCAAACCCTTCCACTAGTGCGAAACCACAGCACACAGCGCTGTCCCTTTGCACGTGTTTCCGCCTGAACAAATCCCCTTCCGGCTTTCCTACCATGCCTTCCTTCACAAACTTCCTCCAGCAATATCTGATGTGCTGGATTTCCTGAATCCCTTTCCCCTTTAGCCTCTCCAGCCCCTCAGATGCAGTTTTCACCTTTCTTGGCCCTAAGTACACTTCCTAATTCAAGTTCCTTCTCCAAAAAGAACCTGCTAACCTCACCTCAACTGCACCTCCAGGGAGTTTGAGTTCTTCCCTGAAAGGCCCCACACTTTAGGCCCAATCCGCAAGAACTCCCTATTAACCATGACTAACAACAGCAACAACAACAATTATCCCCCCATCCCCATTTATTTAGGCGGATTCCTATCAAACACTCATACAAATACACCGTTGTTTTCCATTCTCCCTTTTCCAGCCACCCCAACCCAAAAGCTATCCCAGAACCTCATAATTGTCCCCAGGAAATTGCAGGGAAGGCATTCTTCCTTGGTCCCTGAACCCCTATAGAAACAGAACAGGTCAGGAAGGGCCTCCTGGGCCATCCTGTCTGATCTCCCTCCCTAAATACTGTACTCCCCATTCCCTTTCCCACAGGTGAGAAAGAAAGGTTCGTTTCCTAAACACGGATGCATCTTATCAGGTTTACCCTACCTGAGTAAACCCCCTTTTGAGCCCCTCCTGAGGTTTTAGATGTCTCTGCTGCCTGTTTTCAACCAGACTCGGGTATCCGATCGCAGTCGATTCGGTCTGAGAGTCACTTGCAGGAATCCCATAACCTCGGCAGGGTACCCTCCTATGGAGACTCACAAAATCGATCCAATGAGGGAATTAGGAGATATCCTGGATGAGCCTCCATATTGTTATAATCACTCTTTCCTTTCCGTCAGAACAGAACAATATTCAATGCATGAAGAGAGTTCTTTTTAAAACTTTATTGCAATGAATGGAGCAGAAGGGAATGGTTTCCTTCCCAATTCTTCCGTTCCGCTGAGCACATGTTCACACCTCCCTTTGAATCCTGCTCGCGGCCGCTTGTTCCCTCCTCCGTTCCCCGAGTTGGCTAATGGGGCCCTGAGGGTTACTCTCCTTCCGCCTGCCTGCTCCGCGCTGCCCCAGCACCGGCCCTTCTTCCCCGTCCAGCCCTGCCTGGTGGGCTGCAAGAGGCTCATCTTGTTCTGCCCGGCCTGCAAATAAACCATCGGGAAGCATTTGGCCCTCCTGCCTAGTGCCTGTTTCCCTGCACCTTGTGCTCTCGGAGTTTGGCCCCTCCCCTCCTTTGGGCTAAGAAATTCTCTTTGCTAACATTTTAAGCCTCTTCACTCCCTTGTTTCCAATCATCCTTTCACGCCTATCACCCCTCAGCCTTGCCTTCCCCAGGCTGAACGCGCCCAGTTCCCGCAGCCTCTCCTCACAGGGCCGTGTTTCCCAGCATCAGGCTCCTCTCCAGGGAGTCCCTCCTTCTCCTTAGGTGGACAAAATGCTTGAGCCTCATCCTCAGTGTCTGTCCTTCCAAAGGGAAAAATTGGCACGGAAAGAGGAAGGGGACGCAGAGGAGGAGGTGGCGGACGGGGACACAGATGCAGTCGGGGTGAGATTAAAGGGGCTCCCAGGGATGGTGGAGGAGAGGCAGGCCTGGAGGAACGTTGTCCATTTAGTCACACTGGATGGAGGTGACTTCGCAATTAAAAATAACACATACGGACAACATGCCCCAACTCAGTGTGAATGCACCCACAACCGACCTAGCACACACTTCGACCGAACAGCCGATGCTCGGGCCTTTCGGTGAAATGAATGCCAGTGCTCATGGAGAAGCTCCAGGGGAGGGGGCTTCCCCCATTGTCTTTCTGGCAGCCACATCGTGGCACTGAGACAGGTGTTCTCCAGCTGCAAACATCAGCCTCCTGCAAGGAAGTGGGACCCCCTCCCCCTTTGGCACCATCAATCAGGCTTGCGGTTTGCCTTTGTCTGCCTGTCACATCCCATGACATGCCTGCACCTGGTCTGGGAAGGAGGCCTGGGCAAAACCAGGCCACCTTGACTTTATCCGTTTTTAAAGTTGGGGTAAACTGCACCCTTCAAACAGGGAACCATGATGGAATAAATGGCAAATATAGGGCATTCATAAGAAATATGACCAAATTTCTAAAGATCTCCAGAATAATTCTAGATGCTGTGTGAGAACTGAAAATGGTGCCACTGATTTTTCACAACTGATCCTGTCAGACAGGGCGGCATGTGATCCCCTTTTTCACTTTTTGATCATTCTGGATTTTCCCATTTGAGACCAAACGATGAAGAACTCCAAGATCAGCATCCGAGGGAAGAATAAGGCCGTGTGACCGACCTGGTTTTGCTGGTGGCTTTGGCCTGCGTGCAAATGCTGTCACGCAGCAGGGAGACGTGACAAGGCCCTTGCCGCAGAAAGTGGGCTGCAGAACGAGCGAAGACAAGGCCACGGAGATGCAGGTTGGCTGTGTCCCAGAAAGCAGCCCAGTCGCAGCAGGGGGCCAAGTCCGAGAATCTGTGCAGCAGTCTTGTTCCCTGGGCGGTTTATGGACGCAGATGTGGGGCAGGAGCGGATGGGAAAGGCGGGATGGGCAAAGCGACTGTTGTATCCTGACATGTGTGCTTGTCTGCAGCTTGTCCCCCGTGGACATTGCAAGGGCCTGCAGATCATTTAGAACGGCGAGGCAGAGTCTAGTTCTGACGCAGCCAAGCAGTCCGCTAGGTGACTGTGGGCCACCCCCAGACTCTAAGTCCTCCTTGATGTCCACAAGAGAGGAGGCTTCCTGTGCCAAGTTCTCGGGAGGGCTACAGTGGTGGGTGAAAAAGTTCATGACAAAACCCTGCACACCAGGGGAATGAAAAGCTACCTGGAAAATGGAGAAGGAGAAATGCAGAGGCCAGGGTGGGCAAGGGAAGCTTCGCAACAATCCTAAGTGAACGGAAAGCACACCTGGAGGGCCCTGAAGGCCAAGGAGTCTGGGGTTTTGGGAGTCATGAGGAATGAGGCATTCTGGAAAGTGGAGAGCACACGATATAACTTGGCCCATGCAATGACTCCAGGTCTGGATGGAGCGGGTGATAAAACCAATCCCACCAATTAAGATTTTCTGCCCTGATACTCCAGAAATGACCAGGCCATCCTAATGTCCTTGTAGGATGGTTTAGCACCCCCACATGTGCCACATACCATGCTTGGATCCTGGCCTTCCCCCCAGGCACTGCTTTTCCCTCCACGCTCACCCATCTTCCCGAGCAGAGATGGTCCCTTCCACACACGGAGCGCAGTCATAGCAGCACAGGGGCTCTCCTTCCCTTGCCACCTTGAAGAATCCCGGCGGCAGCTCTCCACGCTCCTGGCCTGGGGAAGGGGCTGAGCGAGAGGGAAGGAGCATCAGGGCAGGAGGCTTGGGCCTGAGAAAGCTGAGGCTGGGGAGACAGAGCTGGAAAGGACAGAGAGTGGAGGACCTCCAGCACTTCAGTGGATTCCATAACTGAACCCCTCCATAAGCAGCTGCACTTGCCCTCCAAGTGAAAAGCATCACGTTTGTTCAATACACATATTAAATCGCAGGCTATTTATTTATTCATTAAAATCTGTACTTCTGATTATCCAGACTGTAAAGTGAAGGGATGGGAAATGAAAATAGGAGAAAGCTGGGGATGGCTAACTTCACCTGATCGTTCCATCTCGGCCACAAAATGGGATCCCACTGAGTGGTGTATCTGGGGCCAGGCAAGCCCCGTCTTTCTAGTCTCCCAACTTCAACTCTTACACCAGTCTCATTTGGAAACCGCACCCAGCTGACAAGGTCCAAGTTGTCTGCCAAGTCTCCATTCTCATCTGAATACAGTCCCTCAATTGAACGATTGTGAAACTGAGGATGTCTCAGGAAAGGGTGGAGCTGGAACAACACAGAAAGCAAAGCCTTTGAGAAGCCCCTTTTCATATCCCAGTGTTTGCTCAGAGCTGCTCCCAGTTAAGTGGGGCTGCGGGTAACCCCGATAATGGACAGGAGTAATATTTCACTGCTGGATGCCCATGCTCTCCTTTGGGAATTTAGGAAATAGACAAGGGTTAGGGTTACATCTTTTTATTCGACCATTATTTTAATACACAACGCTTGTAGATGTTTTAGGATTGTTCCCTTCACAGTCGCACACACTTAAGATGAGACGTGTTTTATATTGTTTTAATAATTGACATTTTATATTCTTCTTTAATATTTTATATTGAACATTTATATTTTGTAAACTGTCCCTAGTGCTTGGCGATGGGACTGTATATAAATGCCTGTAATAGATAATGAATGAATAAATGAAGGATTGCCTTGTGTTCTGAACCCAGACAAGATAGCAAGTCTGGGTATACTTCGGTTAGGGATCTGCGCAAGGAGCTGTACAGTCTTCAAGCTGCTTCTATGTGCTGCTTCAGGATGACTTGAAGCAACTCCATGGGCTACGATCATAGGGACTCAGTTCCGGGAAAGGACCAAAAGAGGGACAGGACAGAAAGTGTTCAAGCTGCGCCATCATTTGGAAAATCTCATCCCAATTTCTCATACTCTGAATTCTATTCAATACCCATGAAGGGGAGGGAATACCTCCCATGGATGAAGCCGGTGCAATTCTAGCCTGCTCTCAGCATTCATGGACTTCCTCCTGGATCTGGAGGGAAGAGCCGCATCCACGGCACGGGCCACGGCCTGGATGGTCCTGGAAGAGAAGAACCTGTCCAGAGAGAGTGTTCACTGCTTATCCACTTGGGGCCGGCCCTCCGGTTCCTCCTCCTCTCTGCACCTCAGCCACTCTTTCACTGACAGAGCATGGTTTGAATACGAACACTTGAACAAACTGTTTATAAATACCTCCATAGAGGAATACAAATCCCAAAAACCATCATAGCTGGTCCTTTTACTTGTTTGAGGAAGGAAGGAAAAATATGCATAGAAGTGCTGGAAATCATGTTTTCCATAAGCTAAAGGAAAGGTAAAGTCACACAAAGTTGTGCTGATCCAGACTTTCCCAGTGACAGGTTGCATTAAAATTTCCATAACTTTTTCTAGAAAAAGTATTCCATAGAAGGAGAAAAGCAACTCTTCAAAATAAATGA
The DNA here is from genome assembly GCF_004798865.1 of Varanus komodoensis. NCBI lineage: Eukaryota > Metazoa > Chordata > Lepidosauria > Squamata > Varanidae > Varanus > Varanus komodoensis. The sequence continues at coordinate 6,460 of NW_025336512.1, forward strand.
AGACATTAATTTCTGCCAAAATCTTCCAAAACTGAGTTCTGAGGTAAAAAACACCTGACATAAATTCTTTGATGCTGTGTGAAAAAACCACGCAAATGCCATTCCTGAGGAGCTCCGGTTTCAGGGTCCTCATGAACTTGTCTCCCTGCTCAGTGTCCAGGGAGAAGAGCCCCACCATCGTCCACCTGAAGTGCAGCAGCAGCCGGACGATCCCTGGGTACTGCAGGCCTTCTTCCGGGAGCATCCTGTACAAGGGGGTGGGGGGGACTGGCTTTTTCTTTCCCGACCTGAGCTGTGAACGCATAAGTGACCTGGGAGAGAAAGGAAGAGCTAGGCTGATAGGTTGCTTTAACTCTGTAATCAGTCAGTTTCTCATGTCATGATTATTAACCCCTCAGTGTTGAATTGTATGCATGAAGCATGATTGCAAAAGAAGGAATGCTTATTGTTTTCTGAAAATAAAGTCTATTACCGAGACATAAGAAAGTGGGAAATAGAAGGCGAGAATTTGGAAAAGCTCAACCTGTAGCCCATCATTTTGAGACAAGAAGTGTAGCTCAAGCTCACCATGTAAAAAGTAGCTTGCATGCTCTTCTCCGTACCTCTACTGACTGCAGAAGCTGACCCTAAACAGCCCTGTGCAGGCTGGCTGTGGCCACTGGTCTCGACCGGGATGGGCTCACGCTCCAATGCGGGGACGCACCCACGAGAGAGAGACTCTTCATACAAGCACTTGCAGGAGTTTCCTCTTTCCCACAGTCAGGAAATGAAGAAGAGGTTAGTCCTTACCCTGACAGGGCCAGATGGGGACCTGGTGCGGGCAAAGGGCTTGAAGTCTTTTCACCTCATGATTCTGTGGGATTGTCTGTCTTCCTGGGAGGGTTACCATGCATGATATCGGGCAAAAGTCTGGGATTCTGGTTGATGTCCTGGATGGCAAACAGGAAGGAGAGGATCTTCCAGGAAAATGTTCCTCCCAACCTTAAAAAAAGAACAAAAACAGAAACCGTCACCCTGCCATGCCTGTACATTAATCATTTCCCTCCACTTTCAGGCTGCATCCTGCTTCTCAGGCTTCCACATACTCAGCCTGGTCCTAGCCCAAAGCCAGAGCCCAACTGCCAGGGGGGATTCCAGCTGCCTCTTTCCCATTTTACTCTGGATCCTTCCCCCAAGGAAAGACACCTGCAGTCAAGGTGCCCTTCCCAGGCAGGAGCCCAGGGAGGCAGCCGTTCCCACTGATGGGGATGGGAAGGCAGTGGGGTGCAGAGGAAGGGAAGGTGGGGCATGTTCTGGGGCGTGTTGCCCCATTGCCCTGCTGACCTTGCTGCCTGTGAGTTCATCGGCTGCATCTTCCTGAGGAGGGAGCCAGCTAGAAGAAGTCACCCTAGCTTTGTTTGCTACCATTAGTGGTGAGGTGCGGCTGCCCATGGCTCATAGCAGTATCAGGTCCAGCAGGCCAGTGACTTACAAAACTTTATCACTATTTTGCCTCTGTGTTCTCCCCAAAGCAGGATGAGGGAGATCCGCATAGGAGATTAGATGAGGCTGGGGACTTAGGGGCACAGATTAGATTCACCCCCATTGAAGTTGGGGAGCTCCTCAGGGAATTCGACATTACAAAGGCGCCAGGCCCTGACAGGTTACACCCGAGAGTACTTAGTTGGCAGGGGTCCTCTCACGCCCGCTGGCCTCCGTTTTTGAGGCCTCGTGGAGAACGGGTGAAGTTCCAGAGGACTGGAGGGTGGCTCCATGGTCCCAATTTTCAAAAAGGGTAGTAGAAGGGACATGGGGAATTACAGACCGGTTAGCCATACGTCCACTGCAGGAAAAACAATGGAAAGACTCATAATAGCGAGAAATCTGGTGATGCTAGATAGGGAAGAGAGGCTGACAGCAACACGGCATCCGCAAAAACAGGTCCTGCCAGACAAACCTTGTGGAATTCTATGACAAGGTTTCAAGATGGCTGGATGGAGGGCGTGCAGTGGATGTGGTATACCTGGATTTCAGCAAGGCCTTTGACAAAGTGCCCCATGATATCCTAGTGGAGAAACTGAGCAGTTCTGGGACACACCAAAGCACTGTCCAGTGGATTAGGGCATGGTTGACTGACTGAAAGCAGAGGGTAACCATTAGTGGGGAATCATCGGGATGGTGGCCAGTGACAAGCAGGGTCCCGCAGGGCTCTGTCCTGGGGCCGATCCTGTTTTTTCTTTTCATTAACGACATGGAAGAAGGGGTGAACAGTCTGCTGATCAAATTTGCAGATGACACTAACACTGGAGCAGTGGCCACAACTGAGGAGCAGGTACTCCAGATCCAAAAGGATGTGGACAGACCATGGAAGTGGGCAGGAGACAACAGGATGGCGTTCAATGTGGATAAGTGCAAGGTCTTGCACTTGGGGCATAGGAATGGGTGTCAGAAGTACAGATTAGGGGACAAGTGGCTGGAGAGCAGCACTTGTGAAAGGGACCTCGGGGTGCTGGTTGAATGCAGGCTGAACATGGGTCAGCAGTGTGATGTGGTGGTCAAGAGGGCGAACGCCACCCTTGGTTGCATAGCCAGAAGTGTGGCTTTTAGATCGAGAGAGGTATTGCTGCCACTCTACATGACTCTGGTGCGCTCACAACTAGAGTATTGTGTTTTGGGCCCCTCAATACAGGAAGGATATAGCCAGGTTGGAGTCAGTGCAGCGTAAGGCCACAAGGTTGGTGGCCAGTTTGCAGGGGATGCCGTATGAGGCAAGACTGAGGGCACCGGGTCTCTTCAGCCTGGAGAAGAGGAGACTCAGAGGGGATCTGTTGGCAACATGCAGGTATGTGAGGGGATGTCACATGGAGATGGGTGGAGGCCTGTTCACCCCTAAAGAGGAAGGCAGGACAAGCACAAATGGAGCAAAGCGCAGATAGCCAAGGTTCCATTTGGATGCCCGGAAGCACTTCCTAGCAGTCAGGACCCCGAGGGTGTGGAATGGGCTTCGGCGGGAGGTGGTTGAGGCCCCATCGGTGCGGGTGTTCAAGGATAGTCTGGTCCTCCACATGGTGGGCATGTCGTGAGCGGAGCCGGCTGGTGCCGGAGGTCAGACTAGATGGCCCAGGAGGCCCCTCCTGACACGCTCTGTTTCTATATTTCTATGTTTCTACTAGTACTAGCCCTCTGCTCTTCTCCAGTAGCATATGGGACACCTTCCGAACTGAGGGGCTCATCTTCCAGCGTCATATCTTTTTTCATTTTGGTACTGTCCATGGGGTTTTCATGGCAAGTGTTCTGCAGTGGGCAGCCATTTCCTTCTCCTGTGGATCATGCTTTGTCAGAGCTCTCTGCTATGACCTGTCAGTCTTGGGTGGCCCTGCACGGCACAGCTTGTAGCTTCATGGCGCTAAGCAAGCCCCTTCACCATGTCAAAGAAGTGATCCATGAATAGGTCAAACACAGTACTCCATTAAGTTCAAGTTATGCTACCAAGAGGATGGATGCTTAGTCCACAGGGAAGCATCAGTGTTTTAAAAAGGCAGCAGATATTCTTATTTTGGTTTACCATGAATTTCTTACTTCATCACTGGAAAGAATTGCTCCGTTGTATTCACAGAAGGAGCAATTAATTCCCCCTTTCTTCCAGATCAATACACAAGAAATGCCTCACTATCAGTGTCTAGTCCAAATACTGCTGCATTTCTACTGGAACTGAATGCTCTTCAGCAAACACAGGCTTGCAATCCAGTCGACCTGCCATGAATTTCCAACTATGCTGTGGATTCCACTGAGCATGCACAGAGCGCCTTTCTTTTGGAGGAGCATCCTCTGTGTTGTGCTTGGCTCAGCATCAAGCCTAAGTAGCAGCTCACTGGGCTTCCAGGTGTCTTACTGCTTCCATCTGACGGGGCTCCTGGGCCGTCCGCATTCATAGCTGCCCATTATGCTCTTTCTAAATGCCCCGCAGCTCTTCAGGGAAGGAGGAGGTGCAGCCCTTCTTGCTCCAAAGTTGAAGAAGAGGAGACTCGGGGGACTCTTCTGGCAACATGCAGATGTGTGAAGGGGGTTACATGGCAGAGGGTCAGGACCTTTTCTCCCCTGTGGTAAAGGAAGCGTGCGGTCCAGTGGGGCAAAGCTCAAGGAACTGGGTTTCAGGTAGGATGTCAGGAAGCACTTCCTGATGGTTGGGACCCTGGGATATGGGATGGGCTTCCACGGAGGTGTTTTTGTGAAAACAGGCTCCTTCCAAACGAAAACACTCAGATGAGGACAGGCAGCCATGAGGAATTAGGGAGAGGACTGTCTGGAAGAGGCAGCGGAGAGTGCTCAGGTGTGCGTCATGTCCCCTCCATCGTGGTCTTTCCCGTGCTCTTCCATCTTCACCCTTCCAGATAAACCTCCAGCATCATAACACTTCAGTGGGCAGAGTGCACTTGCAGGAGGACAGAGAGCTTGTTGCAGATTTTGACATTGTGACCAGAGTGGGTTGCGCAGTCGGTCTTCTCAGTCCAGAGACAGGATGGCTTCCTTCCCTTGCTGACCTAGGATCTGGGATAGGTCTCAGACCCCATGTCCTGAATCCTGAGCCTGCCAACTGGTCCTTGCAGTGTCGCAATACAATGGTTGGAATGCCTGGGTGGGTGCGTATGTGCGTCAGTGTGTGTGGAGATTCCCCCACCCTGATCCCTCTGAGGCTACTTTCCCGCTTTGAGTATCAGGCAGTCAGTTCCCTTTTAGACAGATCCCAGAACGTCTCTGATCAGGTCCCAAACTTCACCAAAGGAGTCATGGAAGCAGCAGGGTGTGTTTGATATCACTAACAAAAATCCAAACAACAAAAACAAAAAAATTGGCAATATCGTGAAGGTCTGGTTTTGGCCAGGCTTTCATCCCATGCCTAGCCATGCATTACGAAAGTTAGGGGAGGCAGAAAACAAATCAAAATTCAAGCTCGATTGATGGTGCTAAAAGAGAGGGAGGGAGGGAAGTGAGGGAGACCCTCACAGTAGCCAAATGAATCCAGTTGGAAGAGCCCATTTCACAGCACACTGATTGGGGCGGTCAGAAAGGCCAAGGGGCAAAACACCTCCTCGAGCTTTCTATTAGGCGTCCGGCCCTTTCAGAGACTGAGCTGCCTGCTTGCCTGAAGCAGCCACTACGTTTAGTTGCAGAGTTAATCCTGTGTGGAAAGAGGCTCCCAGGAAAGTTGCCTGGTGTCCACTCTTCTTCTGCCTCCAAAGTTCTCTGGCTGGTTTACTCATTTAAAATTCTTTCAAAGTATGTCTATTCCTCCCTCATCATCAACCCTATGGTCATGCATTTGACTTAAACCCAGGAAACACTCTGCTTATGTTCTGGAACTCTTTGGTTGGGTGTACCTGTTCCCAGGAGTGCTGGTCATGATGGTTCATCTCTGCAGCGCAGTTTCTCCTGGGAGATCTCACCAAGAAAACTCCTCAGGCGTGCAACAGGGAGGCCCCATGCATGTCTAGCTGGCCTTTGTCACAGGCTGTGAAACCCAGATTCCCAAACACCACTAATTGCAGGAATTGCCCTTTGGAGCACATTTGCCCAAGCAAAGCTCCCCCTCTCAATTATCTTCCTCTTCCCCTCAGGTACAGGCTGCATGTCATTCCCACCCTCTGCCTTTTCTCCCCCTGATTCCACTCTCCGTAAAACCCCCACCATGGCCGGGCAGCTCCAAAATGGGTCCCAAGAGAGGGCCGAGCAGAGGGGCAGCCTGAGCTGGAGACCTTCCCCATCCCATGTTGCATTCCTAGGGGAAACATCTCAGGAGCACGTGGGGAGCAGGAGGCCCAAGGTGTTCCTCAGGCCTGCACACACCCAGCCAACCCTGCAACCCCAGGGAGCTCCTCGGGGCTGCGCGGCTGGCCCTGTGTGTGCAACAGGAGGCGCTCCAGAAGACCTGCCACCGCATCCGGGATGTGGACTTCTCTCCCGCAACCGCACGATGGCCGCCAGGAGCCGGGGCTCCATTTCTGCACATCACGGGGCCAGCCCAGGACAGAACCCAGACTTCTGGCCAGCAATCTCTGCACAGCTGCCTTGATGTGGCACGAAGTCTGAAAACATGAC
>NW_025336512.1:13257-15584 GCF_004798865.1 Varanus komodoensis
ATGACATCCAGGGAGCAAGCTGAGCGCACCAGGAATGAGAAGGGGGAAAGCGAGGCAGGGGCTTTGCAGGGCCAGGCTGCCTCCCTGCAGAGGCAATACTTGCGAGGGGGAGATAGAAAACGGGGGATGCAGGAGGTCACATGTTGAAGGCCAGTTGCAAAGCACATGCGGGAAAGATCCCTTGGTCCTGCTTGCTTCACATGGGCGGCATGGGCACTTTCTCAGAGCAGGCCTCTCTTGCACATGGGAGTAAGCAAGGTTGTCAGGAAGCCGCAGAGGTGCCCCAGCCATGAGGCCGTATAATAATGGAAATCATCATGCATGGCTTCTCTTCTTGCCAATCCTCATGGGCCCCCCTCCCCCAGGACCACCCTGACCCCCCCGAGCCCCCCCTGAGATGGCAGAGGAGTTTCTGGCCTCCAGGCACAAAGGGGAGTGCGCCTCCTTCCCTGCTGTCCTGCTCAGGGATCGGGAGAGGCTGGGGCTGCAGAGGAGTCTGCCGTGCAGGCACTTATTCTCTCTTCCTTCAGCTGGAGCCTTGCCTGGCCGGGATCCTTGTCCATTTAGAAGGAAATTCCTCTAACTGCACCTCTTCTCGGCTGAAAGGAGCAGTATGGAGGCCGTGCCAATTGCTGGCAGAGTGGCACTCCTCGTCCTGCTGCTGCTGCTGCTGCTCCTCCCAGAGATCCTTTGTGGGAGGCGGGAGGCCAAATGCCCCTGGAGCTGGCACAGGGCTGAGCTGCAGCCACGCAATTATTTCCGGCTGGGAGACTTCGTCTTCAGTGCCAGCATCTCTGCAACACAAGGGGCATTTCAACCACACACTTTCAATCAACCTGCCTCTAATAAACAGAAATGGTAAGTCACTGGCCTGCTGGACCTGATACTGCTAAGCGCAACTGGTAGCCATGCAGCACAGCTAGCGGCAGTGTTGTGAAAATTTGGATGAATCCTGTCAGAAAAACATTTATTCTGTGTGCTTTTCATTGTGGAATCAATCCTGTTCTCCTTCTCAAACCAACCAGTCTACCGTGGGAAAATGGGAAAACAATAAAGCCACAGATGGTCTGAACACTTGATCTTTCCCACGAACCCGAGTTTTATTTCCTCCACATGAATTGGAATTACTTCATTTTCTGAAATTTGGTGATGAAGGCAGGATCGTGGGTTTTTGTCCCATTATCCTGGGCGGGAGAGGTGGTAAGTTCGGCCAAAATTCTCTCCATTGTGACAACACAGATACGGGCCATCTTTTCCATTTTGCAGGCTGGTCAATAAAATTACATCTGATTTTGAACCTCATTGCACGTTGGCTTTGCTTGTGGACACCCCGGCCGCATGGGCATTTCAGAATCTCAACTTACTACCCCATGGACACCTCTGCAGCAAAATTTGGGGTGCTGAGGATGGCCATGAGCAGCCCCTGCGGGGATGTGGAAGACGCGCTTGGTATTTTTATGTGAAACAACATGGTCAAACCTAACTCAGAGATTCCAATCTACATTGGCCCCGAAGGGCTTATTTGATTTGAATTGGCTACACCTCTTTTAAAAGAATTTGGTGGGAATACATCCTGAGGATATGGAATGCGGGTTGGATTGGTCCAAGCTGGTGGAGGAGAAAAGCCCTAATATGGAATTGGTGCACCAGGAAAGATCTACACGTGTGAGTCCATGTTTGCACTGGGGTTTGTGTAGAATTTTATGTTGACTGTTTGTGAAAGTGTTGTGTTCATTGCTGCTGTCTGTGCTTTCTGCCTTGTCCGTTCTTAATTTAATCTTTTCCGCTTTCTGGGAGGTAGGCATAGCCCAAGGAGGGTTTTTGGGGTTTTTCAGGAAAGAGAAGCTCCCCACGCGGCTGCACCAATCTGTCCTCTTCAGGACACTGTTGAAAGCAAGGAGTGGATGGTGCTCTTGCCCCTGAGATGAGGATTTGTGAACCTGTATTTGATTGAGAATCAGATTCGTGAGGTCCTCTGCCTGAGCCCAAGCCTGGCTGAGTCCGGCTGGGCAAAAGGTGATGATCAGGGCATGTGTGTGAGAAATATTTTCCTTCCCCCATTCCTTCTATATGAGCCAGAACTGGGAAGGAAGGAAATGTGTGGCCCTTTAACTGGGCTTACAAAAACAGGTCCTACGCAGTTTTCTGGACATCCTCAACAAGCTTATCCTGTGTGAACGTCCTGTGTTAAAGAGGGGTTATATAGAAACATTTTCATGCAGGTCCTTTCCTTGTCAGAAACTGGGAACAATGTTTTAATACCTTGCAAGTTTTCCTGACTCTTCCATCTGCCTTACAGCCATCCTAGGTAGGAAAATTTCCTTCTT
>NW_025336512.1:15640-18490 GCF_004798865.1 Varanus komodoensis
AAGATGGGGGAAAATGCATATACTGTTGGGAAGACTCAATAGGAATCCTGAAAAGAATTCCCAGAGAGATAAAGAGAAGGGTTTTATATTGGGGACATATTGCTGGTAAAGTCTTGAAAATTTGAATGGTTCATATAGCAATTAGTCTCAGCAGTAGCAGGCTGGAGTTCACGAGGGCAGAGTGTAAAATCAGGAGAAGACAGATTGCAGTTAACCGTTAATAAATATGTCTTCCAAAATTGGCTGGTTTTTCTCCCCCTGTTGAACATGCAGCTGTTTGGAATGTGAGGTTTGAAAAAGGCAAATATATTTTTTCCCCTACATGTTCTGTGTATGCCATGTGAGAATGAGAGTGCATTTGTTAGAATCCGGCAATCTTTGGAGGAGTGAAAAAAACACATGTTCGTGAAACAGAAAAAGTGTCCAGACCATCAGAGGCTTTGTTGTATTTACCCCAAGGTTCCCGCGGTACTCACAATAATGCATGCATTACCGGGCAGGTGGGGAGGGACTCTGCTGCAAAGCCTCAACACAACTAGAGAGTTTTTGTACACTCCCCGTCACATGCAGGTACAGGGCAATTGCTGACAGAATGCAGAGGTTACAATAAGATTCTGAGGTCGTCACATAGAGAACAGATAAAGGAATGTCAGTGAATCACACAGTAACAATGAGATTAAAATATTTCTAATTGCATTTATTGACACTTGAAACCATCTCTAGGTCTGCTCAGACATGCAAATTCCAGCTACTAGAAACTACTCATGATAAGCTCAGACCCCTATCTAGACTCTAAACGTTCTGCATGATCAGGGCACCCGAAGCCTTCTGGGCTATCAAAAGATTATTGTAAACTGAATTCCAACACTGGCTATTTATAATGTATATTTTTCTACTATAGCCTACAGCTAAAGGTGAGAGAAAGGAGCAGGGGAATACCATTTTAAATAGTAAAAGCTTGGTTTTGAGAAGGAATACAGGATTTGATACCACAATGCAAAGGCACACAGGAGTAATGCTTTTCAGACAGGATTCATCCAAATTTTCCCATCAATTTTACACTTTTTCAAAGAAGCTGGTTGTAGACAGTGGCAGAGAGATCCACATTAGTTTAGAGAAACCTCAAGATGTACTGTCTGTCCGTTTTAAGTCTCTTTAGCACAGTCCGTCCATTTTAAGTCTCTTTAGGATGCTGAAGTCATTCAAACAAATGCAGGAATGCACACAGAAGAAATCCTTTGTTGAACTTGTGTTGCACAAACTTATTGCTTTCCTAGGCTAAAGAGAAATATGCCTCCTGCTGGACAATGAGAACAGTTTTACAAAATGTCTGATTAGAGATGATACTCTCCCACATAGATACAAAATGCACCAACCCAATGTTAACATGAACAGACCTGAACTAACACATTTCATCTAACAATTAATGCTGGCGCATTCAGATGAGCATATGAGTGCTTATGTTCATGGAAAAAAGTCGTGAGAACTTGCCATTTTAGCTCCCTGCATTCTTGGGCTGGCAAATGGGCTCAGTCCTCAACAAACATTAGGCTACTGTAAGGGGAAAAAAATATTTTTAGTACCATCATTAGCAGTAACAACAATACCACAAAAAAGAAACTCTTCCCACTGCATGCGTGTGCGCACACCCACATACACAGCCCCGGTGTTTCATCCATTCCCTCCCAGTCATTCATTTGTAGCAAAGCAATGACAAGATGGTATACGCAGAATTCAGGACTTATTCACACACACATATACAAGATGCAGATCCATGTTGCATAGAAAAATGGTAGTTATTGGAGAGGGAAAAATTCTTGATGGCTGATACGAATCATTAAGACACATGCGCACTACATTGCTTTTTGGAAGGATTCTCTTTCTGAAAAAAAAATCTCCTTGCTCCTGATTGAGAGTGCTTAAGGGTCTTTCTTTTAAATGCAAGCTTTCAACACTCAAAGAACCTCAAATGCCTGCCTCATTTAAACAACTTTTTTTTCCCCCTAAGACCCCAAGATTTCTTCTGAGAGCTTTGTAGATACTGAAAGACTTTCTTTTGAGAACCTGTTACTGGAAGCAGAGCCACTCAAACGTCCCAAAAGTACTATAAACTCTGTACATGCTCAGATGCTTTGTGTGTGTGGCTTCTGCAGTACTCACAAAGTGGTGGTACCTTCCTGCAAGAGCATCCCCCCTTTCCTTGGATCTGTGGAATAGCCGAGCCCACAGAGTCAAGAAATTCAAATTTTCCAGCACAAATCCCCCCTGAATTCAGTTGGCCAGACCAAACCCAGAGAAGAAGCTGTAGTTACCCTCTCTTTTAATAATGGGAGTGCTCTTAGCAAGGTAGACTGTTCCTCCTTTTTTCATTTGTTTTTCTTGCCTCTACTCCAAAATTTACACATTTCTTCCCATATTTTTTTCCAGTAGAAAAAGTACCAAATCACCATTTACCAAAACACTTAAAATTCTCTCGTACACCAAGCACCCCTTGAATCAAGGAATTCCTGTCACTCATTCTCACATGGCATATACACAACATCCAGAATAAAAATATTTTTGCCTTTCACTCAAACCTCACATTCCAAACAGCTGCAAGTTCAACAGGGGGAGAAAAGCCAGCCAATTTGGCAGAAATATTTATCAAAGGTTAACTGCAATCTGTCTTCCCCTGAGTTTACACTCTGCCCTGTTGAACTCCAGCCTGCTACTGCTCAGGCTAATAGCTAAACACAACAATTTTAAATATTCTAGACTTTACCAGCAATATGTTCCCAATATAAAAACCTTTTCTTTGGGAATTCTTTTCAGGATTCCTATTGAGTGTTCCCAACAGTATATGCATTTTTT
>NW_025336513.1:0-1030 GCF_004798865.1 Varanus komodoensis
TGCCTGGACACCTAGTTTTTCAAACCTTAACCCTAGCCTTGTGAAAATCCCTAACCCTAATATAGGGGCGATTGTTCCATTGAAAACAAAGTGATTTTTGAAAAACCCTCCCAGAGTTGGTTTTTTTGCACAGCTAAACATCTCTTCCCATTCCAAGACCAATGCAACCATCAAAATCGTGCCTGGACACCTAGTTTTTAGAACTCTAACCCAAGCCTGGTAAAAATCCCTAACCCTAATATAGGGCGATTGTTCCATTGAAAACAAAGTGATTTTTTAAAAACCCTGCCAGCGTAGGTTTTTTTGCACAGCTCAACATTTCGTCCCATTCCAAGGCCAATGCAACCTTCAAAATCGTGGCAGGACACCTGGTTTTTCCAACCGTAACCCTAATCTGGTTACAATCCCTAACCCTAATAAAACGCGATTGTTCCATTGAAAACAATGCGATTTTTTAAAAACCCTCCCAGAGTTGGTTTTTTTTGCACAGTTCAACATTTCGTCCCATTCCAAGGCCAATGCAACCTTCAAAATCGTGGCAGGACACCTGTTTTTTCCAACACTAACCCTAATCTGGTTACAATCCCTAACCCCAATATAGCGTCATTGCTCCATTGAAAACAATGCGACTTTTTAAAAACCCTCCCAGAGTTGGTTTTTTTGCACAGCTCAATATCTCTTCCCATTCCAAGGCCAATGAAGCCTTCAAAATCGTGCCTGGACACCTAGTTTTTCCAACCCTTGCCCTAGCCTGGTGAAAATCTGTTACCCGAAGATAGGGCGATTGTTCCTTTGAAAGCAATGCGATTTTTTAAAAACCCTCCCAGAGTTGGTTTTTTTGCATAGCTCAACATCTCTTCCCATTCCAAGCCCAATGCAACCATAAAAATCGTGCCTGGACAACTAGTTTTTCCAACCCTAACCCTAGCCTGGTGAAAATCCCTAACCCTAATATTGGGAGATTGTTCCATTGAAAACAAAGCGATTTTTTAAAAACCCTCCAAGAGTTGGTTTTTTTGCACACCGCAAC
>NW_025336513.1:1130-1515 GCF_004798865.1 Varanus komodoensis
CAGGACACCTGGTTTTTCCAACCCTAACCCTCATCTGGTAACATTCCCTAACCCTAATATAGCGCTATTGTTCCATTGAAAACAATGCGTTTTTTTAAAAACCCTCCCAGAGTTGGTTTTTTTGCACAGCTCAACATCTCTTCCCATTCCAAGCCCAATGCAACCTTCAAAATCGTGCCTGGACACCTAGTTTTTACAACCCTAACCTTCGCCTGGTGAAAATCCCTAACCCTAATATAGGGCGATTGTTCCATTGAAAGCAATGCGATTTTTTGGAAACCATCCCAGAGTTGGTTTTTTTGCACAGCTCAACATCTCTTCCCATTCCAAGCCCAATGCAAACATCAAAATCGTGCCTGGACACCTAGTTTTTACAACCCTAACC
>NW_025336513.1:2442-3848 GCF_004798865.1 Varanus komodoensis
TCCCATTCCAAGGCCAATGCAACCTTCAAAATCGTGGCAGGACATCTGGTTTTTCTAACCCTAACCCTACTCTGGTTACAATCCCTAACCCTAATAAAGGCGATAGTCCAATTGAAAACTACGCGATTTTTTAAAAAACCTCTCAGAGTTGGTTTTTTTGCACAGCTCAACATCTCTTCCCATTCCAAGCCCAATGCAACCATCAAAATCGTGCCTGGACACCTAATTTTTCCAACCCTAACCCTAGCCTGGTGAAAATCCCTAACCCTAATATAGGGCGATTGTTCCATTAAAAACAATTTGATTTTTTAAAAAACCCCCCAGAGTTGGTTTATTTGCACAGCTCAACATTTCTTCCCATTCCAAGCCCAATGCAACCATCAAAATCGTGCCTGGACACCTTGGTTTTTCAACCCTAAGCCTAGCATGGTGAAAATCCCTATCCCTAATATAGGGCCATTTTTCCATTGAAAACAATTTGATTTTTTTAAAACCCTCCCAGAGTTGGTTTTTTTGCACAGCTCAACATCCCTTCCAATTCCAAAAAAGGGACGCGCTCGGAACGGGCGGAAACAGAGGGCTGCACAGAGGGACAGCGTCTCAAAGAGGACTAGGTGTGTCCGTGTCGCCCTGTATTCATGCAACTTTTGCCCCTCTGTCAGGTTGGGGCCGGGAAATCCCAGCCTTCTGGCGGACCTACGACCGTCGGAACGCGCTCGGAACAGGCGGAAATGGAGAACTGCGCGTAGGGACAGCGTCTCAAAAGGATTTTGGTGCGCGCCTCTACCGTTTATCCGGGCATCTTTTCCCCCTCTGTAAGCGTGGGGCCGGGAAATCCCGACCTTGGGGCAGGCCTCCGACCGTCAGAACACGCTCGGAATGGGCGGAAATGGAGGCCTGCGCAGAGGCTCAGCGTCTCAAAGAGGACTACGTGCCAGCGTGGCCCTCTTTTCGAAGCAACATTTGCCCATCTGTCATGGTGGAGCCAGGAAATCCCAGTCTCCGGGCGGAACTCCGACCGTCGGAACCTGCTCAGACCGGGCGGAAACGGAGGCCTGTGCATAGGGACAGCGTGTCTAACAGGAATTTGTGCGTGCATCACCCTTTTTTCTGGGCAACTTTTGCCTCTCTGTCAGTGTGGGTCCGGAAATTCCAGGGTTCTGGGCGGCCCGACCGTCGGAACGCGCTCGGAATGCGTGGAAAAGCAGACCTGCGCGGAGGGACAGCGTCTCAAAGAGGACTAGGTGTTTCCGTGTCGCCCTCTTTTCAGGCAACTTTTGGCCCTCTGTCAGGGTGGTGCCGGGAAATTGCGGCCTCCGGGTGGGCGTCCGACTGTAGGAAAGCACTCGGAACGGGCAAAAACGGAGGCCTGCGCGGAGGGACAGCGTCTCAAAGAGGACTACGTG
>NW_025336513.1:4303-6411 GCF_004798865.1 Varanus komodoensis
TGCCTGGACACCTAGTTTTTCCAACCCTAACCCTACCCTGGTGAAAACCCTAACCCTAATATAGGGAGATTGTTCCATAGAAAACAAAGTGATTATTTAAAAACCCTCCCAGAGTAGGTTTTCTTGCACAGCTCAACATCTCTTCCCATTCCAAGGCCAATGCAACCTTCAAAATCGTGGCAGGATATCTGGTTTTTCTAACCCTTACCCTACTCTGGTTACAATCCCTAACCCTAATATAGGGAGATTGTTCCATTGAAAACAATGCGATGTTTTAAAAACCCTCCCAGAGTTGGTTTTTTTGCACAGCTCATCATCTCTTCCCATTCCAAGTCCAATGCAACCATCAAAATCGTCCCTGGACACGTAGTTTTTCCAAGCCTAACCCTAGCCTGGTGAAAATCCCTAACGCTAATATAGGGCGATTGTTCCATTGAAAACTAAGTGAATTTTTGAAAACCCTCCCAGAGTTGGTTTTTTTGCACAGCTCAACATTTCGTCCCATTCCAAGGCCAATGCAACCTTCGAAATCGTGGCAGGACACCTGGTTTTTCCAACCCTTACCCTAATCTGGTTACAATCCCTAACCCCAATATAGTGTGATTGTTCCATTGAAAACCATGCGATTTTTTAAAAACCCTCCCAGAGTTGGTTTTCTTGGACAGATCAACATCTCTTCCCATTCCAAGCCCAATGGAACCATCAAAATCGTGCCAGGTAACCTAGTTTTTCCAACCCTAACCCTAGCCTGGTCAAAATCCCTAACCCTAAGTTAGGGCGATTGTTCCATTGAAAACAAAGTGGTTTTTTAAAAACCCTCCCAGAGTTGCTTTTTTTGAACAGCTCAACATTTCGTCCCATTCCAATGAGAATGCAACCTTCCAAATCGTGGCAGGACACCTGGTTTTTCTAACCCTAACACTAAGCTGGTTACAATCCCTAACCCTAATATAGGGCGATTGTTCCATTGAAAACAATGCGATTTTTTAAAAATCCTCCCAGAGTTGGTTTTTTTGCACAGCTCAACATCTTTTCCCATTCCAAGCCCAATGCAACCATGAAAATCGTCCCTGGACAACTAATTTTTCCAAGCCTAACCCTAGCCTGGTGAAAATCCCTAACGCTAATATAGGGCGATTGTACCATTGAAAACTAAGTGATTTTTTGAAAACCCTCCAGAGTTGGTTTTTTTGCACAGCTCAACATTTCGTCCCTTTGCATGGCTAATGCAACCTTCGAAATCGTGGCAGGACACCTGGTTTTTCCAACCCTTACCCTAATCTGGTAACAATCCCTAACGCCAATATAGCGTGATTGTTCCTTTGAAAACCATGCGATTTTTTAAAAACCCTCCCAGAGTTGGTTTTTTTGCACAGCTCAACATTTCTTCCCATTCCAAGCCCAATGCAACCACCAAATCGTGCCTGGACACCTAGTGTTTCCAACCCTAACCCTAGCCTGGTGAAAATCCCTAACCCTAAGATAGGGCGATTGTTCCCTTGAAAACAATGCGATTTTCTAAAAACCCTCCCAGAGTTGGTTTTCTTGCACAGCTCAACATCTCTTCCCATTCCGAGACCAATGCAACCATCAAAATCGGGCATGGACACCTAGTTTTTCCACCCCTAACCCTAGCCTGGTGAAAATCCCTAACCCTAATATAGGGCGATTGTTCCATTGAAAACAAAGTGATTTTTTAAAAACCCTGCCAGTGTTGGTTTATTTGCACAACTCAACATTTCGTCCCATTCCAAGGCCAATGCACCCTTCAAAATCCTGGCAGGACACCTGGTTTTTCCAACCCTAATCCTAATCTGGTTACAATCCCTAACCCTAATATAGCGCGATTGTTCCTTTGAAAACCATGCGATTTTTTAAAAAGCCTCCCAGAGTTGTTTTTTTTGCACAGCTCAACATCTCTTCCCATTCCAAGCCCAATGCAACCATCAAAATCGTGCCTGGACACCTAGTTTTTCCAACCCTAACCCTAGCCTGGTGAAAATCCCTAACCCTAATATAGGGAGATTTTTCCATTGAAAACAAAGTGATTTTTTAAAAACCCTGCCAGAGTTGGTTTTTTTGCACAGTTCAACATTTCGTCCCATTCC
>NW_025336513.1:7346-7904 GCF_004798865.1 Varanus komodoensis
CTTCCCATTGCAAGCCCAATGCAACCATCACTATCGTGCCTGGACACCTAGTTTTTCCAACCCTAACCCTAGCCTGGTGAAAATCCCTAACCCTAAGATAGGGCGATTGTTCCATTGAAAACAATGCGATTTTTTAAAAACCCTCCCAGAGCTGATTTTTTTGCACAGCTCAATATTTCGTCCCATTCCAAGGCCAATGCAAGCAGCAAAAGCGTGCCTGGACACCTTGGTTTTCCAGCCCGAACCCTAATCTGGTTACAATCCGTAACCCTACTTTAGGGCAATTGTTCCATTGAAAACAATGCGATTTTTGAAAAACCCTCCCAGAGTTGGTTTTTTTGCACAACTCAACATCTCTTCCCATGCCAAGGCCAATGCAACCATCAAAATTGCGCCTGGACACCTTGTTTTTCCAACCCTAACCCTAGCCTGGTGAAAATCCCAAACCCTAAGATGGGGCGATTGTTCCATTGAAAACAATGCGATTTTTTTAAAACCCTCCCAGAGTTGGTTTTTTTGCACAGCTCAACATCTCTTCCCATTCCAAGCCCAATGCAA
>NW_025336513.1:8004-8673 GCF_004798865.1 Varanus komodoensis
CATTCCAAGCCCAATGCAACCATCAAAATCGTGCCTGGACACCTTTTTTTTCCAACCCTAACACTAGCCTGGTGAAAATCCCTAACCCTAATATAGGGCCATTGTTCCCTTGAAAACAATCCGATTTTATAAAAACCCTACCAGAGTTGATTTTTTTGCACAGCTCAATATTTCGTCCCATTCCAAGGCCAATGCAACCATCAAAATCGTGGCTGGACACCTGGTTTTTCTAACACTAACCCTACTCTGGCTACAATCCCTAACCCTAATATACGGCTATTGTTTCTTTGAAAACAATGCGATTTTTTAAACACCCGCCCAGAGTTGGTTTTTTTGCACAGCTCAACATCTCTTCCCATTCCAAGCCAAATGCAACCATCAAAATCGTGACTGGACACCTCGTTTTGCCAACCCTAACACTAGCCTGGTGAAAATCCCTAACCCTAATATAGGGCGATTGTTCCATTGAAAACAATGTGATTTTTGAAAACCCTCCCAGAGTTGGTTTTTTTGCACAGCTGAACATTTCTTCCTATTCCAAGCCCAATGCAACCATCAAAATCTTCCTGGAGACCTTTTTTTTCCAACCCTAACCCTAGCCTGGTCAAAATCGCTAACCCTAACATGCTGCTCAGACACATGGCATGAAGCTATCAGGAAAAGTCTATA
>NW_025336513.1:9069-11177 GCF_004798865.1 Varanus komodoensis
TGCCTGGACACCTAGTTTTTCCAACCCTAACCCTACCCTGGTGAAAACCCTAACCCTAATATAGGGAGATTGTTCCATAGAAAACAAAGTGATTATTTAAAAACCCTCCCAGAGTAGGTTTTCTTGCACAGCTCAACATCTCTTCCCATTCCAAGGCCAATGCAACCTTCAAAATCGTGGCAGGATATCTGGTTTTTCTAACCCTTACCCTACTCTGGTTACAATCCCTAACCCTAATATAGGGAGATTGTTCCATTGAAAACAATGCGATGTTTTAAAAACCCTCCCAGAGTTGGTTTTTTTGCACAGCTCATCATCTCTTCCCATTCCAAGTCCAATGCAACCATCAAAATCGTCCCTGGACACGTAGTTTTTCCAAGCCTAACCCTAGCCTGGTGAAAATCCCTAACGCTAATATAGGGCGATTGTTCCATTGAAAACTAAGTGAATTTTTGAAAACCCTCCCAGAGTTGGTTTTTTTGCACAGCTCAACATTTCGTCCCATTCCAAGGCCAATGCAACCTTCGAAATCGTGGCAGGACACCTGGTTTTTCCAACCCTTACCCTAATCTGGTTACAATCCCTAACCCCAATATAGTGTGATTGTTCCATTGAAAACCATGCGATTTTTTAAAAACCCTCCCAGAGTTGGTTTTCTTGGACAGATCAACATCTCTTCCCATTCCAAGCCCAATGGAACCATCAAAATCGTGCCAGGTAACCTAGTTTTTCCAACCCTAACCCTAGCCTGGTCAAAATCCCTAACCCTAAGTTAGGGCGATTGTTCCATTGAAAACAAAGTGGTTTTTTAAAAACCCTCCCAGAGTTGCTTTTTTTGAACAGCTCAACATTTCGTCCCATTCCAATGAGAATGCAACCTTCCAAATCGTGGCAGGACACCTGGTTTTTCTAACCCTAACACTAAGCTGGTTACAATCCCTAACCCTAATATAGGGCGATTGTTCCATTGAAAACAATGCGATTTTTTAAAAATCCTCCCAGAGTTGGTTTTTTTGCACAGCTCAACATCTTTTCCCATTCCAAGCCCAATGCAACCATGAAAATCGTCCCTGGACAACTAATTTTTCCAAGCCTAACCCTAGCCTGGTGAAAATCCCTAACGCTAATATAGGGCGATTGTACCATTGAAAACTAAGTGATTTTTTGAAAACCCTCCAGAGTTGGTTTTTTTGCACAGCTCAACATTTCGTCCCTTTGCATGGCTAATGCAACCTTCGAAATCGTGGCAGGACACCTGGTTTTTCCAACCCTTACCCTAATCTGGTAACAATCCCTAACGCCAATATAGCGTGATTGTTCCTTTGAAAACCATGCGATTTTTTAAAAACCCTCCCAGAGTTGGTTTTTTTGCACAGCTCAACATTTCTTCCCATTCCAAGCCCAATGCAACCACCAAATCGTGCCTGGACACCTAGTGTTTCCAACCCTAACCCTAGCCTGGTGAAAATCCCTAACCCTAAGATAGGGCGATTGTTCCCTTGAAAACAATGCGATTTTCTAAAAACCCTCCCAGAGTTGGTTTTCTTGCACAGCTCAACATCTCTTCCCATTCCGAGACCAATGCAACCATCAAAATCGGGCATGGACACCTAGTTTTTCCACCCCTAACCCTAGCCTGGTGAAAATCCCTAACCCTAATATAGGGCGATTGTTCCATTGAAAACAAAGTGATTTTTTAAAAACCCTGCCAGTGTTGGTTTATTTGCACAACTCAACATTTCGTCCCATTCCAAGGCCAATGCACCCTTCAAAATCCTGGCAGGACACCTGGTTTTTCCAACCCTAATCCTAATCTGGTTACAATCCCTAACCCTAATATAGCGCGATTGTTCCTTTGAAAACCATGCGATTTTTTAAAAAGCCTCCCAGAGTTGTTTTTTTTGCACAGCTCAACATCTCTTCCCATTCCAAGCCCAATGCAACCATCAAAATCGTGCCTGGACACCTAGTTTTTCCAACCCTAACCCTAGCCTGGTGAAAATCCCTAACCCTAATATAGGGAGATTTTTCCATTGAAAACAAAGTGATTTTTTAAAAACCCTGCCAGAGTTGGTTTTTTTGCACAGTTCAACATTTCGTCCCATTCC
>NW_025336513.1:11395-12361 GCF_004798865.1 Varanus komodoensis
AGCTCAACATCTCTTCCCATTCCAAGCCGAATGCAACCATCAAAATTGTGCCTGGACACCTAGTTTTTCCAACCCTAACCCTAGCCTGGTGAAAATCCCTAACCCTAATATATGGGCGATTGTTCCATTGAAAACCAAGTGATTATTTAAAAACCCTCCCAGACTTGGTTTTTTTGCACAGCTCAACATTTCGTCCCATTCCAAGGCCAATGCAACCTTCAAAATCGTGGGAGGACACCTGGTTTTTCCAACCCTAACCCTAATCTGGTTACAATCCCTAACCCTAATATAGCGCCATTGTTTTATTGAAAACAATGCGATTTTTTAAAAACCCTCCCAGAGTTGGTGTTCTTGCACAGCTCAACATCTCTTCCCATTCCAAGCCCAATGCAACCATCAAAATCGTGCCTGGACACCTTGTTTTTCCACCCCTAACCCTGGCCTGGTGAAAATCCCTAACCCTAATATAGGGAGATTGCTCCATTGAAAACAAAGTGATTTTTTAAAAACCCTCCCAGTGTTGATGTTCTTGCACAGCTCAACATCTCTTCCCATTCCAAGGCCAATGCAACCTTGAAAATCGTGGCAGTACACCTGGTTTTTCCAACCCTTACCCTAGCCTCGTGAAAATCCCTAACCCTAATATAGGGCGATTGTTCCATTGAAAACAAAGTGATTTTTTAAAAACCCTCCCAGAGTTGGTTTTTTTGCAAAGCTCAACATCTCTTCCCATTCCAAGCCCAATGCAACCAGCAAAATCGTGCCTGCACACCTAGATTTTCCAACCCTAACCTAGCCAGGTGAAAATCCCTGACCCTACTATAGGGCGATTGTTCCTTTGAATACAAAGTGATTTTTTAAAAACCCTCCCAGATTTGGTTTATTTGCACAGCTCAACATTTCGTCCCATTCCAAGGACAATGCAACCTTCAAAATCGTGGCAGGACACCTGGTTTTTCCATCCCT
>NW_025336513.1:12461-12905 GCF_004798865.1 Varanus komodoensis
TTCCATTGAAAACAAAGTGATTTTTTAAAATCCCTCCCAGACTTGGTGTTCTTGCACAGCTCAACATCTCTTCCCATTCCAAGCCCAATGCAACCATCAAAATCGTGCCTGCACACCTAGATTTTCCAACCCTAACCCTAGCCTGGTGAAAATCCCTGACCCTACTATAGGGCGATTGTTCCATTGAAAACAAAGTGATTTTTGAAAAACCATCCCAGATTTGGTTTTTTTGCACAGCTCAACATTTCGTCCCATTCCAAGGACAATGCAACTTCAAAATCGTGGCAGGACTCCTGGTTTTTCCAACCCTCACCCTAACCTGGTGAAAATCCCTAACCCTAATATAGGGCGATTGTTCCATTGAAAACAAAGTGATTTTTTAAAAACCCTCCCAGAGTTTGTTTTTTTGCAAAGCTCAACATCTCTTCCCATTCCAAGCCCAAT
>NW_025336513.1:13883-14911 GCF_004798865.1 Varanus komodoensis
CCTCCCTGAGTTGGTTTTTTTGCACAGCTCTACATCTCTTCCCATTCCGAGTCCTATGCAACCATCAAAATCGTGCCTGGACACCTAGTTTTTCCAACCCTAACCCTAGTCTGGTGAAAATCCCTAACCCTAATATAGGGTGATTGTTCCATTGAAAACAATGTGATTTTTTATAACCCCCCCCCAGAGTTGGTTTTTTTGCACAGCTCAACATTCCTTCCCATTCCAAGCCCAAGGCAACAATCAAAATCGTGCCTGGACACCTTGGTTTTTCAACCCTAACCCTAGCCTGGTGAAAATCCCAAACCCTAAAATAGGGCGATTGTTCCCTTGAAAACCATGTGATTTTTTAAAAACCCTCTCCGAGTTGGTTTTTTTGCACCGCTCAACATTTCTTCCCATTCCAAGCCCAATGCAAGCAGCAGAAGCTTGCCTGGACACCTTGGTTTTTCAACCCTAACCCTGGCATGGTGAAAATCGCTAACCCTAATATAGGGCTATTCTTACTTTGAAAACAATGCGATTTTTTAAAAACCCTCCCAGAGTTGGTTTTTTTGCACAGCTCAACATTTCGTCCCATTCCAAGGCCAATGCAACCTTCAAAATCGTGGCAGGACACCTGGTTTTTCTAACCCTACCCCTAGTCTGGTGTCAATCCCTCACCCTAATATCGGGAGATTGTTCCCTTGAAAATAATGCGATTTTTTTAAAATTCTTCCTGAGTTGGTTTTTTTGCACAGCTCAACATCTCTTCCCATTCCGAGTCCTATGCAACCATCAAAATCGTGCCTGGACACCTAGTTTTTCCAACCCTAACCCAAGTCTGGTGAAAATCCCTAACCCTAATATAGGGCGATTGTTCCATTGAAAACAATGTGATTTTTTGAACCCCCGCCCCCCAGAGTTGGTTTTTTTGCACAGCTCAACATTCCTTCCCATTCCAAGCCCAATGCAAGCATCATAATCATGCCTGGACACCTTGGTTTTTCAACCCTAACCCGAGCCTGCTGAAAATCCCTTACCCTAAA
>NW_025336514.1:0-330 GCF_004798865.1 Varanus komodoensis
ATACTGTGGGTTCTATGCATGGGGGACCGTGGAGTGATTCCAGATGATACCAGTTTCGCCCACTCTGGATCCGTAAGCAGGATGTCGACGGATTCTCTTCTCACCTGTTGCGGTGCGAATTTGACTCGCCAATGTCAGGGCACCGAAACCCTCACCAGTTGCACTGAATGGGAACGTTCTATACCACCTGGACATTTTCCCAGGAAACTGAGAGGGCGCAAGCTCTTACTCAGAGTAGACCTTTATGAACGTGCTGGAATTGAACAGTATAGCTCTTCCCCGATCAATGCAATGGAACTCCCGTAATTCCAGGAATGATGACAAAGAGTG
>NW_025336514.1:430-1169 GCF_004798865.1 Varanus komodoensis
AAAGGTCTACTCTGAGTAAGAGCTTGCGCCCTCTCAGTTTCCTGGGAGGGCGCAAGCTCTTACTCAGAGTAGACCTTTATGAACGTGCTGGAATTGAACAGTATAGCTCTTCCCCGATCAATGCAATGGAACTCCCGTAATTCCATGAATGATGACAAATAGTGCAAGCATTGCCTTATCTTGACCTTGCACTAAGCCCAGTAATGGCAGATGTTGTAAACGGCTCTTACATGGAATGCAGCCAAGGTCATATGGAAACAGTTCGCTTTACCCTCCAATCAGAATCGCATCCCAGTGATGCTTGACTGCTCAGTTTTACATTCACACTGTGGGTTCTACGCATGGGGGACAGTAGGGTGATTCCTGATGAAAGCAGTTGCGCCCACTCTGGTACGGTAAGCAGGATGCCGACGGATTGTGTTCTCACCTGTTGAGGCGCGAATTTGACTCACCGATGGCAGGGCACTGAAACCCTCACCAGTTGCACTGAATGGGAACGTTGTATACCACAATGAGATGTTCCCAGGAAACTGAGGCAGGCGCAAGCTCTTACTCAGAGTAGACCCTTGTGAACGTGCTGGAATTGAACGGTATAGCTCTTTCCCCGTCAATGCAATGGAACTCCCGTAATTCCATGAATGATGACCAAGAGTGCAAGCATTGCCTTATCTTGACGTTGCACTAAGCGCAGTAATGGCAGATGTTGTAAAGGGCTCATACATGGAATGCAGCCAACGTC
>NW_025336514.1:10898-12520 GCF_004798865.1 Varanus komodoensis
ATGCTTGAGTATTCTGTTTTACATTAATACTGTGGCGTCTACGCACGGGGGACAGTGGAGTGTATCCGGATGAAACCAGTTGCGCCCACTCTCTTACCGTAAGCAGGATGTCGACGGATGGTGTTCTCACCTGTTCAGGCGCGAATTTGACTTGCCAATCGCAAGGGACTGAAACCCTCATCGATTGCACTGAATGGGAACGTTTTATAGCACGTTGAGAGGTTCCCAGGAAACGTAGGCAGGCGCAAGCTCTTACTCAGAGTAGACCTTTAAGAACGTGCTGGTATTGAACAGTATGACTCTTTCCCCATCAATGCATTGGAACTCCCGTAATTCCATGAATGATGACCAATAGAGCAAGCATTGTCTTATCTTGACGTTGTACTAAGCCCAGTAATGGCAGGTGTTGTAAAGGGCTCAAAAATGGACTGCAGCCAACGTCATATGGAAACATTTAGCTTTACCCTCCAATCAAAACCGCAACCCAGTGATGCTTGACTGCTCAGTTTTGCATTCATATTGTGGCTTCTATGCACGGGGGACAGTGGTGTGATTTCTGATGAAACCAGGTGCGCCCACTGTGGCAGAGTAAGCGGGAAGTCCACGGATTGTGTTTTCACCTTTTGAGGTGCGAATTTGACTTGCCAATGGCAGGGAACTGAAACCCTCATCAATTGCACTGAATGGGAACGTTTTATACCACATTGAGATGTTCCCAGGAAACTGAGGCAGGCGCAAGCTCTTACTCAGAGTAGACCTTTAAGAACTTGCTGGAATTGAACGTTATGTCTCTTTCCCCATCAATGCATTGGAACTCCTGCAATTCCATGAATGATAACCAATAGTGCAAGTATTACCTAATCTTGACGTTGTACTAAGGCCAGTAATGGCAGATGATGTAGTGGGTTCATAAATGGAAGGCAGCCAGCGTGATATAGAAGCAGCTTTACCCGCCAATCATAATCGCAACTCAGTGATGCTTGACTATTCAGTTTTACTTTAATACTATGGCTTCTACGCACGGGGGACAGTGTAGTGTATCCGGGTGAAATCAGCTGCGCCCCCTCTGTTACTGTCAGCAGGATGTCGACGGATTGTGTTCTCATCAGTTCAGGCGCGAATTTGACTTGCCAATGGCAGGGCACTGAAACCCTCATCAATTGCACTGAATGGGAACGTTTTATACCACATTGAGATGCTCCCAGGAAGCTGAGGCAGGCACAAGCTCTTACTCAGAGTAGACCTTTAAGAACTTGCTGGAATTGAACGGTATGGCTCTTTCCCCATCAATGCATTGGAACTCCCGCAATTCCATGAATGATAACCAATAGTGCAAGCATTGCCTTATCTTGACGTTGTACTAAGGCCAGTAATGGCAGAAGTTGTAATGGGCTCATAAATGGAAGGCAGCCAGCGTGATATAGAAGCAGCTTTACCCGCCAATCATAATCGCAACTCAGTGATGCTTGACTATTCAGTTTTACTTTAATACTGTGGCTTCTACGCACGGGGGATAGTGGAGTATATCCGGATGAAACCATTTGCGCCCACTCTCTTACGCAAGCAGAATGTCGACGGATTGTGTTCTCACCTGTTCAGGCGCGAATTTGACTTGCCAATCG
>NW_025336515.1:0-12463 GCF_004798865.1 Varanus komodoensis
CCAGTGCCTGTCAATGGATGGTGCCCCCTTGAATCTACCAGACATTAGGGTGGACGGAAAGGCACTGCGTCTAGCCAAGGAATGTGCCCTGCTCTCATGTTGCCCTTTACAAAAGGCATAAAAAATGGCAATTTGTCCTATTTTGAAATAATATGTAGGCTCAGAGGGGAACAGCACTCAGCACCTCCCAGAATTCTATCTCCAAGATTCTCCATGTAATCATTGGGAAAGCTTGTTTTTCAGAGAATCATAGAATCATAGTCTCGTGGAGTTGGAAGGGGCCATGAAGGCCATTGGGTCCACCCCACTGCTCTTGCAGGACACCACGTTGCACAACCTCTCTCAGATGGCTGTCCAGTTTCTTCTGAATGTCTCCAGTGCGGGAGAGCCCACCACCTTTCTAGGCACCTGGATCCACTGTTGTATTGCCCTGACTGTGAGGGAACTTTTCCTGATAGCTAGGCTGAACCTGGGTTGTTGCAACCTGAACTGATTATTCCATGTTCTATACCCTGGGATCAGCAAGAAGAGAGTTTGACTTCCCCATTTTGACAGCGTTTGAGGTACTTTTAGAGGGATATAATGCCTCCCCTAAGTCTTCTCTTCTCAAGGCTGAACAGGTCCATTTCTCTTTGTCTCTCTTTTGTCTTAAAAGGCCTAATTGATCAGGTTCTACGCCCCACAGCTTTAATTTCTTGACAAGTGAGGAGATCCCTGTTGGAAGTATGGAATCTGGCACATGTTACTGTGTCAAGCTGTCACGGTCTGCATTATAATAGCCAAAACTGGATGGAGTTCATCTAAGGCATTGTCTCCAGCCAGGATTGTCCAGTCTCCAAGCAAAGTACTGAAAGGGGAACACACCTGGGCAACCCCAAGGTTTTCCTCAAGAATAAGGATTGTATCCATTCTGTGGAACAATTCGATGCTTTTAGCCAAACAGGGACTCCAAATAATACTTGGGGCATTATTTTTGCCCTGAAAACTGGAAGTGCAGCAGGCACATAGCTATTCCCTCTCTTAAAAGTGAATCTTGGAACAGACTGAGCTGAAAGCTGGGCTGCATGAAGAACACCTTTCTGATGACAGACTCAGGAATTCCTACAATAAAAATTAATTCCCAGTTATTTGAATTGCTTCACCTGTTCTCCAATGTTCCCCTAAAATTTCCAGGAACACTTTTTCCATGCTTCGGCAAAGACCATTACTTTGAATGAATGGAAATTTCATTGCAACTCATTTTAAAGCAAATATTCTGCACAGTTGTTAACCAACAATTCAAACCTATGCATGTTTACAAGAGATTTAAAGCATTGTCTGTGTACAGCAGCAGTATGACTTGACACAACCTGAGTCTGGGACTGTGGCCTTCTCCACTGGTCAGATGGGATGCTAGAGCATTTATGAAGAACCTAAACAGGGCCAGTGCTAGGATCCATCCTTGTTTCACTCTTTAGCAGGTGGAAACTATGGGGCAAGTTCTTCTTTTCATGACAACCAGACCTGGCAGAATGTGTCCAAACATAATGTTAAGGGAACTATCGGGTGCTTAACATCTTTAATCTGATTCATCTGACTTCCTAAGGATCTTTCAAGCAACACCAATGGAAGGGCATTTTACTGCCCAAACTGGAGACAAATCCACATGCACCCTGTTGGGAGGGATATTTTCACTATGTTGCTGCCCCACCTTTGGCTACTTGCCTCCCACTCCTCACATGATAAAAGCTGACAGGCATACAAAACTCTGAGCAGAATAAGGTCTGCTTCCCTACCCATGAAGGGGACTAGGGGCTTAAGTTTTAAAATTAAGCCAGCTTACAATCCATGCAGCATAGGGCCAAGATCACCCCTACTGGATGGCTGCAGTGATAACAAAAAATGTCTACATAAGGGCAACCATGTTGACTTTATGTTGATGGATTTGACTAGGGCTGTGTAAAAGCTAAGCATCTAAATTTGCGGCTCGTATCTCAGGAGTCAGGGCAGCATGGACTTCCTGTTCCCACCCACAAACAGATATACTGTTTGACTGCGGGAATTACAACCTGAATTTGATCCCTCAGATTGTTGCTTTGGAAAACTTCAAACAGAGGATGACATGTTGCCTTGATCTTCATCAGATGTCCCTCCTCTACAGAAGAATTGACACAAAAAAATGGTCAATCATTCAGGTGACAGGTAGTGTCATCCCTTACAGCATTCCCCAATCTGATAAATGTTTTGGACTATAATTCCCATAATTCCTAACCAGTGTGTTCATTAGTTATGGGGGTTACAGTGGTTGACAATGAAGGGAACTCCCATCCAACACAACTGCAGACCATCAGGTGAGGAAAAGCTGTTCTATACCATTTACATCAGGGATGCAAAACATGTCCAGGCATCTTTATGGTGGCTGGGAAAAAGAATAGGTATGAAAAGATGAATCATTAGTCAATGGAAAAAGCGTTGATCATGGAATTGCCCCACTTGAACGACCCCTTCAAATGTATGTATTCAATTGCAGAATTCTCCTTTAGTGGGGAGGAAAAGGGACAGTCAGGGAGCAGAGATGGGGTCAAACCCCCTGCAGTAAATGTGAAATGGTGCATGAATTCAGCATGTTTAAGCACTTAAGTCGAATTGGAAGAAGGGGACTGTGCATGGGCATTGCCGCAATCACAAAGTAGTTTAATAACTATCTTGTTTCTTTCATTAAAATTTCTCATTCTTCTTTTCTCATGACTTCCAAGGCACACCTGAAAGAAAGCTGATTTTATAGCCCCCACATGGAAATTCAATCTTTCTGGGAAAGGATGAGATGTGCAGTCATCCAGACATCTCCCCACACCAACATGAAAGAGCACAGAGTATATTTCACTTAATCATGCTTTCTTTGTTATTTTCTGTCTGGCTTGAAATCCATAGGGGATTACTCATAGATACTCTCATGTTGATAATTAAAGACTGGAGAAGAACCACAGCTTGAGAGCACCTGGTTCCCTTCACCCTTTAGAGGTAGACAAAAGTATCTCACTCTTTGCTTCCCATGGGACAGTTGAGCACTCCTGCCTTCAGTTGTCTGTTCTGACTTTTGGCCTGAATAATCTGAGCAGCTAAATCCAAAATGGATTTTAGCTTGTGCCATCACTTGATATTCCAGATTGATGGCTGTTTCAGGGTGAGTTGGCTCTTCAAAATAGCAGTGAAGGACTACTGCTCAGCTCTGCTGTTGGCCTGTCTCAAGGACCTTGTAGAATGGCCCAGCAAGTTCAGACAAGTGGTGAGAAGCCTCCATCAGAGGAGGATATACTCCCTGGTGAATTGCTGAGGAAACCTGTCCACCACCATCACCAGACATCCCACAGACATCTTTGAGACACCTTGGAGTGACTGGCACTGGCCGGATTTCCCCTGCTGCACTTGCAGGCTGCCTGGCACTTGCATTTCCTGGGGCTATTTTTGCATTGATACTTTAGCCCCCCCCCCCCCCAGAGGCTGCAGTTGGTTGTGGTGATCTGAAGTTTTTCCTCTTGGAGGGGGTGTCAGTAGCTGCAACCTGTTTGGTTAAATAATCCCCCCATAAACACATGCTATTGAACACAGTTCTTTTTAACATTTTGTTGCAAGTGCACACCTGTGTACTTCCCAAAGTCCAGAACTGGGCCCCTGTGCATTAGTGAAGCCCAGAGACATGCCTGGTGCAAAGTGCAGGAAGTGCCAGCCATGCTCATCAACCCAGGTCAAAAGTACAAAAGTGCAAGGCACTCCATTTACAGGTGCTTTTACTTTTCCTCACTGTCAAAAGTATGGCTCCCTTTCGAACAGAAACTTAGACTGGGATACAGAGATTAGGTTGTTTGCTTTCCTCAGAAAATATCTTGTCCATATATACCTTCATAAGTCCCTGCAAAAACAGCTGGCCAGCCAAGATGCCTGCTTCCTTCCATAGTAGAGAAAAAAGCAGCCCCAGGGTGCTGGGTTCCCTTGGCATTTTGGAAGGGGAGATTTTTAAACTCAAATGTTATTCCTAACTAATCTGGGCATTTGCTCTGGGGGCTGGGGATGCTGGGAGATGCAGTCCAATGCATCTGGTAGGCAACAGGTAGACGAAAGCAATTGAGCATGATGGTTGCAGTCATGAAAATAATGGGTATTGTCCAAAAGGAGAAGCAAACCCTCGGACTACCAGGGGTTATGGAGTCCTCCAGAAGCAAAGGATGTAGTTTACTGTGATGGTGTCGGGTCTGTTGGATTGGTCTGCACATTTAAGGAATAAGAAAGGGAGTGTGGCAGAAGTGAAGCTGGCTCTCACTGGCCCTCCACCAGAGCTGCCTGGCCTACCTAATCTCCCTGAGTGCACCACTCCAACAGACTTTCATTCACCATCCATATTTACTCTGATATGATTCTCCAAACACATAGAAAGGGAAACCGTGGGAGCTGCTGGTACACAAGGTGGGCAGGAAAGGACCATTTCTCAGTGATGCAGACGATGCTTTGTACGTAGAAGAGCATGAGCAATCCAGCACATCTCCAGATAGGGGTGGAAAAGAGTTCCATCAAAAATCCAGGAGAAAAAGCAAATTTTTCTTTAAAGGATCTTTCCCCTTCCAGTATTTTGGGCCTGAGTTATTGAAAGTCCTCATATAACTTCATCTAGCTGCTCATGAACCTACAGGAAGAAGCAGATCAGCCTAGCTGAATGGGTGTTGGATTTTTAAGTCAAGCAATTATGCTAAGGAAGCACTGGATGGCGAGTTCTCCATGACTTTCTGTCATTCCTTCACCAGGGCCTTCTGTTCCATCCTGGCACTCAGTACATACACCGATGTGAAGTACAGGATCTGATCTGTGATCAGCTTGATAAAGTGCCCTATGATATCCTGATTAGCAAACTAGCTAAAAGTGGGCTGAATGAAACAGTGATCAGGTGGATCCTCAGATAGATAATCAGAATCAGAATCAGAGAAATTCATCAATGCCACCTTCTCTAACTGGGGAATGGGGTACCACAGAGTTCAGTCCTGGGCTCAGTGCTCTTCAATGTTTGTGCTAATGATCTGGCTGAAGAAGTGCAGAAAATGCTTATCAGATTTGCAAATGATGCAAAATGTGTGGGATAACTAATATCTTGGAAGAGAGAAAGACGATTCAAGGTGTTCTTGATAGGCTGGAGTGCTGGACTGAAAACAACAGATAGATATTCATTTGAGACAAATGCCAAAGTATGCAACTAGGAAAAGAAACCAAATGCATTGTTGCAAGATGAGGGATACTTGGCTCAACAATGCTGAATATATGTCAACAATGTGATGTGGCTGCAAAAAGGGCAAATTCTCTTTTAGGCTGCTTTGAAAGTAGTATCACTTCCAGATCATGTGAATTCCTAATCCCCATTTATTCAGCATTCAGGCCTCATCTGGAGTCCTGTGTCCAGTTTTGGACACTCCACCTTAAGAATGATGCTTACAAGTTGGAAAGTGTTCAGAGGAGTTCAAAAATGGTGATGAGGGACTTGAAAAAAATCCTTATGAGGAGAGATGGAAAGAACTGGGCATGTTTAGTGTGAAACTGAGAAGTCAGAAGGGAGATATGATAGCACTCTTCAAGGACTTGGAAGGTTATGAAGCAGAGGAGGACCAGGATCACTTTTTCATCATCCCAGAGAGCAGGACATGGAATAATGGGCTCAATTTTCAGGAAGTCAAGTGTAGGAAAGCAACCAAGGTCCTTGACCAGCAGGTCATCTTGCATAAGCAAAGAAAGAAATAGCTTCCCAACTTTTCTTCTGTATGGAAAAGAAGTTTTATTTCTGCCACTTTAAATGAGATAAGAGTTTGTTGATGTCATGTGCTGTTCATTATCAATTATTATTTGTTCATTGTATATTTTAATGATGTGAACCACCAAGAGAGACTTTTTGGCTGATGGACAGTGTATAAATGTTGAAAAAAATAAATAAATACAAATTATACACCTCCTCTGAAATTTGTTCATCCTTAGCCTGGGAATTAATTTACACAAACCACTACAAGTCAGACTTTGGGGTAGCTTACTGTGGTTCCTGAAAGGAAGACCAATCACTCCCTTTTTGAGCAGTACACTCAAGCAGGTTCAGCTCAATTTTAAAAGAAAATTCCTGGAGTTTTAATTTTATGAGTTCAGCAGAAGAATTTTGCTAGAGCTGTGCCAAGTATAGCAACAAATGAACAACAAAGATATGCAAGCCTGAATAGATTTACAGTGCGCATGCCTGCCCAGGCAAGCAAACACACACACACAAACACACACACAATTTATTATTATTATTTTTATTTAAAATATTTCTATGCCACCCCCATTGCAACAAAGCTTCGGGGAGGCTCACAACATCCATAAAATAAATATAAACATACAATCAATAATTTAAAAAACTGGTACCATCATGGCTATATATATTAAAATCTATAAATACAATAATAAAAATTAACAGTTAAAATAACTTTTAAATAAAAAGGTCTTCATCTGGCACTGAAAAGCAAATAATGATGGCACCAGGCAGACCTCTCTGGGGAGCACATTCCAGAGGGAGGTCGCCACCACAGAAAAGGCCCTCCTCTAGGTACTCAGCCTCCTAATATCCTTCACGGAGGGTTCCTGGAGAAGGGCATCCGCTGCTGATCATAGGGGGCAGGTGGGCATATATGGACACAGATGTTCCATTAGATAACCAGGTCCCAAGCCGTTAAGGTCTTTATAGGTCATAACCAAACCTTGAATTGGGCCCGGACTTCAATAGGGAGCCAGTGAAGCTGACAGAGAACTGGGGTTATATGAGAACAACGCCAAGTCCCCGTCAGCAACCTGGCAGCTCTATTTTGCACCATTTGAAGTATCCAGACCAGCTTCAAGGGTAGCCCCACGTAGAGCGCGTTACAGAAATCTAATCAGGAAGTTACCAATTCGTGTGCCACTGTCGCCAGGCAGTCGTTCTCCAGATAGGGACGCAGCTGATGGATCAGCTGAAGCTGAAGCAAGGTGCTCCTCTCCACCGCCATCACCTGAGGTTCTAACAACTGTTCAGTGTCGAGGAGCACTCCCAAGCTGCGAACCCTGTCCCTCAGAGGGAGTGCAACCCCATTTAGGACAAGGCCCAAGTCCCCCACCTTGAAGCCCTAAACACGCACCAACAGGACCTCTGTCTTGTCTGGCTTGAGCTTCAGGTTATTGGCCCTCATCCAGCCCATTACCTCGGCCAGGCACCGGTTCAGCACAGCCCCTGCCTCACCTGGATTGGTGGAAAATGAGAGCTAGAGCTGGGTATCATCAGCGTACTGATGACTCCGCAGCCCACGCCTCCTGATGACCTCTCCCAGCAGTTTCATGTAGATGTTAAATAGCAAGGGGGACAAAATAGACCCCTGCAGAACTCCATGGCATAACTGCCATGGTGCAGAGTCATGGTCCCCCAGCACCACCTTCTGGAATCGGCCATTGAGATAGGAGCGGATCCACTGCAACGCAGTGCCTCCAACTCCCAATCCCACTAGCCTATTCAGAAGAATACCATGGTCAATGGTATTGAAAGCCGCTGAGAGGTCCAGGAGAACTAAGAGGTACACACTCCCCCTGTCTCTCTCCCTGCACAGGATATTGTACAGGGCGACCAAGGCAGATTCAGTACCGTACCGGGGTCTGAAGCTGGACTGAAATGGGTCCAGATAATCAGTTTCATCCAAGAGTGCTTGGAGTTGTCCCGCCACCACCCGCTCAAGCACCTTGCCCAGGAACGGAATGTTGGCCACCGGTCTATAGTTGGTGACCACCTCTGGATCCAGGGATTCCTTCTTTAGGACTGGCCAGACTACCGCCTCCTTTAAAGGGGCAGGTACCCAGCCATCTCTTAAAGAGGTGTTGACCACCTCCATGATCCAGGTCACAATCCCATCCTTGGCATTCTTGAGTAGCAAAGATGGGCATGGGTCTAGTAAGCAGGTGATAGGACGTACTTGTCCAAGCACCTTGTCCACATCATCAGGCCACAACAACTGAAATTAATCCATCAATTGAAGACTCGACGGCATCTTTGGCACCTCCCCAATAGAATCTGATTCAATATTAGAGTCCAGCTGGTGATGAATCTGAGCGATTTTCTCCCTAAAATACTTGGCGAAGTCATCACAGTGGGCCTTCGAGGGTGGCACCAGATCTTTCTGTGGGCCCAGATTTGTCAGCCCCTGCAACACCCAAAAGAGCTCCACCAGATGCATTTTGAGGAGGAAATGGAAGTGGAGAAGAATTTCTTCTTCGCCGGCCTCACTGCCACTGCATAGGCCCAATAGCAGGCTCTTAAGTGTATTCAGTCAGATTCACCCCGTGATCTCCTCCACCTACGCTCTAGACATCTCCCAACCCACTTCATCACCCATATTTCAGGTGTGTACCAAGGAGATGAATGGGCTCTGCCAGGTGGAAGAGGACGCTTAGGAGCGATTGTGTCAATAGCCCTGGTCATCTCCCCATTCCATAGTTAAACCAAGGCATTAACAGGATCACCAGCCTTATCAACCAAAAAATCCCCCAGAGCCTTCAGGAATCCATCAGAATCCATCCGACTCCGGGGGTGGACCACCACAATCGGGTCTGCACCCTTACGGAGAGAAAGGCTGCTCTTGAGTTCAAACCTCACAAGGGAGTGATCTGACCATGACAAGGGCATAAAACATAAGTTCCTCACCCTCAGATCACCCTCTTCCTGTCCCATCGAGAATACCAGGTCCTGTGTGTCCACGTTCATGGGTCGGGCCACTGACGTGTTGAGACAGCCCCATGGCCATCATGGAGGCCATGAAGTCCTGAGCTGCCCCGGTCAGAACCGTCTTGGCATGGAAGTTAAAGTCCCCAAGGACCAACATCCTGGGAGTCCTCAACACCCGGTCCGAGACAATCTCCATCAGCTCAGGCAGGAAGTCGGTTGGGCAGAAGGGTGAACGGTACACCAACAGAATCCCCAGTCTGTCTCAGTCTCCCAACACCAAGTGGAGGAACTCCAGCCCTGACCTCGAGAGGACAGGAAGCACTGTGAGGGAAATAGAAGCTCAATAAACCAGAGCATTACACCCTCCCGTCCCCTCCAGGCGTGGACAGTGCTGGACCAGATATCCGGGGGAGCACAACTGTGAGAGGGTGACATCTCGCCCCTACTCCGCCCAGGTCTCTTTGATACAGGCCAGGTCGGCACTCTCATCCACAATTAAATCATGGATGAGAGTTGCTTTATTTTGGACCGACCTGGCATTAAGCAACAGCACCGTCAGGCCTGGGGGGCAGTTGACAGGGCTACCTGGAACCCTCTGGCTGGGGTAATAACCAGAAGGAGGAACAGGTGTTAACCATCTGTCCCTCCTTCTTCTATGCAGACCCATTAAACCCCCAATGCCATAACGTCCATTGCCCATAACCACCCCAATGGTGGCACCCACCTGCTCCCCAGGTAACAACATACTATACTGTAGCATGAGATGAAACCCTAAAAACAACTAAAACAATTAAAATGGTTCAAACAGTTAAAAGTGCACCCACCTTAATCTCCTGCCAGCCAACAACCAAACAGCCCAGCCCAGTCCCCACTCAGCCCCAAATGGACCCTAATGGTGTCACTGACCTTAGGCCGTCGCCCTTCAGCTGCCGGCCCAAAGTCGCCGGCCCCAGGCACCGCCAACACTTTGAAGGCCACCGGGCCGCTCCCCCTGCACCCTGCCCATCCTGGCGCATCTCCCACTCATTCTGAGGGCAGGGGGCCCAGAGCAAGGTCCTCGGCACTGGTGCAGGTGGCAGGCAGTAGTGGCGGGCAGTGGGCAGCGGCGGGCTTCGGCGCGTTGGTCAGCCTTGGGCGGCCGCGGTGGTGGTGGGCCGCTCCTCCCACGTTGCTTGACAATGATGTCAAGGTGAGAACCTAGGCCCTTCTCCTTGGCAATGGGCACACACCAATCTTTCTCTTGTCATTTCTGCACCTTCCTGTAACTCCCAAACTTTAAGGTACCTGTGGAGTTAGAAATTGTCCCTTCTGGACAATGATCACAACTGTAGCAACACAGTGGCTTCTCCTTGGGAACTTTCCTCCAGTGACCTGGAGAACATCTCTCCACACATTTTGCAAAGGGCCTCCTCTGAAAGGGAAAAGATGAATTGCTAAAGAAACTGCATTAAGAAGAATCCCTTGGTTTCTTAGTACATGATGGGTAGGACCACCAAACCAGAACAACTGAATCCCTTCTGCCTATTTCCAGATAACTTACAAAGAAAGAGAGGTTCATACATTAGTAAATGCAATGTCTTCATGAGATCGAGGGAGCTCCATTCCAAAGCTCTGTTCTTGCCAATGAAATTATGGAGTCAGTACCACCCAGTCAGGACCAAACCAGGGACATCTCCTTGGAAGGATTCTCCCTGTACTCAGATAGAAAC
The DNA here is from genome assembly GCF_004798865.1 of Varanus komodoensis. Lineage (NCBI taxonomy): Eukaryota > Metazoa > Chordata > Lepidosauria > Squamata > Varanidae > Varanus > Varanus komodoensis. Next base: position 10,432 of record NW_025336515.1, read on the forward strand.
TTCTCCCTGGACTCAGTAAGCCTTTGGTCTCATATGGAAATACAAGTGAGAAAACTGCATCATGTTTTAGCTCTTCTAAGACCTTCAAACACCCAGTTGCACCCCAACTCTTTCGGCCACACAATTGCATCAGAGTGAATGGTGAAGTCTTGGTCTGGAGGAGCTGTGGAATCCACCTGTCCGACTTTCACTGGAGCAAAAGATTCGTTTGGAAAGAAGATCCAGTTCAGGATATTATATCTCTTCTCCTTTCCAGTGAAAGAGACTTCCTCTCCAGCACTGTTGTTAAAAAGGACATTCCTCAAAAGGGGAAGAAGCTGAAATGAAAGAGAGATTTGGGGTGAAAGTGAGTGAGTTCTGGCATCTTTTATGTTAGTGAGACTGCCACTAATCCTGACCAACACCGTGCAAGCTGCTGTTTAGATATAGGATTAAGGTCCCATGTCATGATCTTAGACACGTCATGAGCGGATATGGCTGGAGCCAGGTGTCATACTAGATGGCCCAGGAGGCCCCTTTGGACTTGCTCTGTTTCTATGTTTCTATTGCTCATACAACCTCACCCAGATGTTTATGGGTGTGGCATTGGCTGACATTGGCTGATGTATTCCACCCATACATCTTTGAGTGAAACATGGAGGCAGTTATCTCTTAGTAGCACATGAACTAAGATCTTGGGGTCTTTTGCTAGCTGGAAGGGCCATTCTGTGGATGGGTGAGGAGGTACCGACACTGCTCTGCACAGCAGGACTCCAACTTTGGGGGAGAGACTTGTCTGATTCCTCCCAGCTTAATTTGGAGAGCCAGTGTGGTGTGGTGGCTAAGAGCACGGGACTCGGACTCAGGCGACCCGGGTTCAAGTCCCCGCTTGGCCATGGAGCCAACTGGGTGACTTTGGGCCAGTCACAGACTCTCAGCCCAACCTACCTCACAGGGTTGTTGTTGTGGGGATAAGATGGAGGAGGAGATGTAAGCTGCTTTGAGCCCTTTGTAGGAAAAAGGCAGGATATAAATTGGAAAATAAAGAAATAAAATAAATAAATTTGGAGAGTTGAAATGCTTGAATTACCCCAGAGACAAGAGTCTCCCTTACCAGTTCCTCACATTCTGATGCTGTTCATGGGCAATGACAGAAGTCAAAGTCTATCTGCAGCAAATGCCTTCTGTGGATATTTAGAATGGCCCACTATTCTACTTCCAGGATCAGCCACTAAGGAACAATTGAATCTCTTCTGTATAAGATTAGGACATCTGGAGGGGTATGTTACCTCCCACGGCTGGATGTTCAGAAGCCTCTTGCCTTACCCCTCCATTCCATGTTTGGCTCCAGAGAAGGAGAAAGTGTGGAGCACATGAGCCACAGAATAGATGCCATTGCAGACACTGTAGCTGTGACTGGACATGGTCATGTCAAACCCGAAAGCCGACACATCTTCTACTTTCTCATTTCCAGTGCACCTTCTCTCTTGCAATTGGAATGCTTGGCCTGATTCCAGAAATTTACAGCCAAATGCCCTTTCCCACCAAAAATGGAGAAAAATATTTCCCCGGGCTGGAGAGGGCCTAAACTCTGGAGAAAATGCTTGAAACCTGGCACTTCCCTTCTGTTGACTCTGAAGTGCAGAGCACCATGGATATTCTTGAAGTTTCACAGGCCCAAGGGGATTTGAGTCACAGCCATTTCCCAGTGAGAGGCCATGATCCAAAGCTTCCGGAAGGGAGTCATGGTATTTTCTTTGTAAATATGCAGCAGTACTGTTAATTGTATGACAGCACTGGAGTTCCCAAAGGCAACCATCACCTGGGGTTCAAACCAGGAACTAGGAATAGCACCAGTTTGTACTTGATGCATGTGGAGTTCCTCCATTGATTTGAACAATTCAGTGACGGCTATGCAAATGCCATATTCCTCAAGCATTGGCATCAATGCCTGGATGAAGATTTCTCCACTGTCATCACTGTGAAAAATCAGACCAATCTAGTTACATTGGAAATGTAGAAGCAACTGGACTAAGCCCACATACTGGGCCAC
>NW_025336515.1:12600-14831 GCF_004798865.1 Varanus komodoensis
AGCAGCACAGGTTTGGGGTCATTTGATTCAAGGACTTGTCGCCAATTGCAACACCCCAAAAGTAGTTGGCCAGTGGAAGGCCCCAAAAATAGTTGGCCAGAGGAAGGCCGCATATGACAATCTGCAGCTGTATTGAACCTCCTGTCTCAGAAGAGAGGGGGAAAAGAACAAAATGAGCTTTGTGTAACCCACAGCTGCCAAGCTGGCCTGACCTTGAATACAGCAATCAAAGGGACAGTGCAAACTGGTTATAGCTGCCATGAAAGCTTCAGGGAGTAAGAGCATGGCAAGCTGTGTGAATCTCAAGCAGATAAGAAATAGCCATGGGAAATGTCTGGTCCTTGACAGAAGAAAGGACTCTTTGAAGCTAATGGCAGTGGGGTGTGTGGCTGCATTGATGCACTGGGTGTGCATTAGGTGTGTAAGAACTAATTGCTTACATAGGATATAAAACTCGTGTACTTAGGTGCAGCTTTTGAGACACTGCTTTGGGCGGCGTATCCCCTTTTGTCTCTCTTTATTCTATATTGCACTAGAATAAAGCTGGTTTGGCCCTGAGTCTCGCCTCAGGCTCCTTTTGACTCTGGGTCTGGGGTCCAGCCGGGCTCGCCCTGAGCTGTTGGCTGGCTGAGTTCGGTAACCAACTCTTACACCAAGTTCAAAAGTGTGAAGTTTCCCAAGAAACAAAACATTCCTTTTAATTCTAGGTAGCTAAACGTCACCTGGAGTTTTGCAATGACTCCTCTTGTTTTGATTTCACACTCAAATCTGACCATTGCAATGAATGGAGCACATGTGGTCATAGTCAAGAAACTTTCCCCTAAGTAAGCATTTGGGGATTTTTAACAAAGACGGTGCATCCCCAAAGACAATACTGAGATCCCAGTACATAAAACACTGAAAAAGATTGTTGTTGCTGGGCAGAGATCTCAGGGTGGGAACTGCAGTAGTCAGGAGTTCTGTGGTACTTTGTTTGGGCAATCATCTCAGGACACCTTGTGATTTCTCCCAATATAACAACTTCCTCATGAGGTCAAGCCAACTGAGAAGGCACTGCCCTTCCATCCAGAACTGAGGCCATGCATCCCACTGCATTTGGAAATCCGGGTATGGGATTAGCCTGTGTATTTAATGATCCTGAGCTCTGCACTTTCCTCACACCAGCTCCCAGATGACCCCCTTACCTGTGGGATTTTGTAGATTCCCATTACAGATGCAATCTCCCTTGACGAGTGGGATTCCAGACCCCCAATGATGGAAAGCAGTTTATCCTGCTTGTCGCACTTGTAGTTGGGATTCATTTGCCCCCGCGTGGAAAGCAAAGAGAGGCTGTTCTCATGCATCACACTGACTATGTCCATGTGTTCGTAGATGCGGAAGCCGAGCGTTGTGTTGGGAAGGAGGATCGGATCCTTGTTGAGCTCTGTGATGGCAAACACCAAGGCTAGGAAATGCTGATAGTTTTTTATTATAGTCCTGTAGTGGTGAGAGCAACAGGGTTCACTGGGCCAGGATCCCAGTAGAAATGATGAAAACTGCAAGAACTGGCAAGCTCCTCTGATTCTAGTGGAATGGCCATGGTTTATTGGTCTCCTTCAAAGGCAACTGGCTCTTGGATCAAACTTTGACATGTAGAGATGACCCTGCGGGGAGGATACTCTGAAACTTTGGAAAGTCCCTGCTAGATGCTGTAATGGATGATGGATGCCCTTACTTTATGTGAGATGGGTTCTGCCTTCCTTTCTGTTGAGCCCAAGTACTAGCATCTTGCTTTAATGTTGGCCAAAAAGCCAAAAAGACACCAGCTGTTCACATCATAGCCCCTATTTCATGGAATAGAAAGAGTAAACACCCTTGCCCATGAGTAGTAACAAGACTGACCTAGGAGGACCGATTGTCTATTGGTAGAAGAATGTTTTCTGTGTTGCTTGGTAACTTTTGTTCTGTCCCTTTTAGAAAGCAGCTTCAGAGGAAGAGCTTCAGAGGAAGTGATGAGTCTTTTTCACTCTAAAATATTTATTTGTTATTTGTTTTATTTATTTTAAAACATTTCTATGCCTTCCCCATCTCAACAAAGCCTCGGGGCGGCTCACAAAATATGTCTTATTATATGAATCAAGTGATCCCAGAGATACATATTTTTTAAAGGGCCAGTTGGCTTTTCTCATGGGGGAAAACATTGTGCACAGAAACAAAGAATTGCATAAGCATAAACTAGGGTAGTGCTTTTT
>NW_025336515.1:15206-16421 GCF_004798865.1 Varanus komodoensis
ATATATTCAGATATTCCAAACTTCCCAAACCAAAGCCTGAACTTAAATATTACCAGATGGCCAAAATTGGGAAGCAGGGGATTCATTAACACTTCCTCTGCTCAACAGCAGTCAGACTGAAGACAGAGATGGACCCTCAAGGCTTCAGTTTTTTGAGATGATAGGAAACCAGAAAAGGTTGCATATCAGCACCAACATTGGTACATATCCCTGAAAGGGTCTGTCTAAACAAGGAGTGGAACATTCATCTCACATCCCTTGCAAACTTACAAAGGAATGGTGATGAGCTCTGAGGTAGCAAAACTCCGGAAGTCTTCTGGCTTGGTGTAATAATAACTGCCAAGTGGCAAATTGCCACCAACCACGAGGTCTCCCAGCCTGTAATACTCGCTTTCCAATTGGTACATCCTGGCTTTGGGGCACTTGCTCCTCCTCATCTTCTGGGAGAACTGTGGCAGCGACCAAACTATGAGAAGCAACAAAACCATCAGCGGCATGGAAGTGCCTTCCCCCCTAGGTCTAGGACCAAAGACAACCTGAAGGAGAGGTGGATATTCAGGAGCCAGCAGGGAAGGAGATCTCAGCCAGAGATGATGAGGCACCAGATCAGCAGAGCCCAGACCAGTCCCACATGCAGAGGCAGGGCACATGTTTATATTTCAGTGGGTTCCCTTTGGATGTTTTTTGTCATTGAATGGCTGGAAGGAAATCCATGGGGGATTCCGCAACATTACTGTCATTTTGCTAACTCCAAATCAGGGAAAGGCCACCGTGTGGCAGAGATCTAGGCCACCTTTCCACTTCAGAGAAAGAAAAACCAGTGTGTGCCTCTTTCTGCTTTTGCATAGTAATCTCTCTCTCCCTCCCTTTTTCTCCCTCTCTCTTTCACCTTCCCCCCTCTCCCTCTCCCTCTCTCCCCCTCTCTCCACTCTCTCCCTTTCTCCCTCTCTTTCTTCCCCTCCTCCTCTCCCCTTGTCTGTCCTGCTCCCTCTCTCTTTCTCCCCCCATGTGTTCAAATTATGAATATCAAAATGTTTTTTTTATTTATTTACATGTATTTCTAGGCTGTCTAAAATTGCCGAGGCCTTCCTAGGTGGCTTACAGAGCATAAAACATATTAACAGAATAAAACACCTTAACAACCAATTATAACATGAGGAATTAAACGTGCATTAAAGCAATTAAAAGGGGCCACAGCATGCAGGTTAAATGTTT
>NW_025336515.1:16534-21279 GCF_004798865.1 Varanus komodoensis
TAGAGCTCTGTGTTCTGTATATATCTGGACATGCACTGTTGTCAGTAGAACGTTTGTACATAATTTTCAACATAGGCAAGACAAATGTCCCTATATTTATCCATGCCTTGATGGCATTTAAATACCACCTGAGCGAAGTCATTGAAGGGGCATCAAAATGCCATGTGTTCAGCTCCAGCCATTGAGGGGCTGAAAAGTTTGGAGTGGCTCCCAGAATTTGGGCAGGGAGCAAGCCCATGTGGCCATCCCTGTCCAGTGGGATGAGGTTCTCAGTGGCTTCTTGCCTTTTTGGCCATTGCAATCTCATTTACCAGAGTGGCGAGACTGCATACCCCAGTTGTTGAGGAGCTCGGGCCAGAGGAGGTCCTGCACCCGTCCTGCTTGGGGGATCCTGTGGGCAGCTGGTTTTCCACCATGCATATCTAGTGCTGGACTACATGGACGTTGGGTCTGATCCAGCATGTTCCCTAGTGAGTGGCTGCATTTCAGGTCAAGCAATTGGATGCCGCTCTTCCCCTGAAGGTCTGCCTGTCTTTGAAACACATGCAAGTCTTCATTGGGAAGTTCCTTGAGCAGCACTTTCAAATTAGAAAGGAGTACAAGATGTATAGAACCCCAAGGGTATGGAATGGGTGAGGGTGTTCAAAGATAGGCTGGACATGCACATGGTGGGCATGTCATGAGCAGAGCTGGCTAGAGCCAGGGGTCAGACTTGATATCCTGGGAGACCCCTTCTGACACCCTCTGTTTCTATGTTTCTATATATTGAATCAGCTTTAGGGCATGGAATGGGTGCTACAGTTGTGAGCAGCATTGTGAACAAATATGTGTCTGTTATCGGTGTCAGTCCAATTGTGGAACACACCCATCCGTCCTGGCTGAAAAATTACAATATGTATTCAAAGAATCATAAGAGATCCTGAACCTCATTGCAGTTGAAGGTGTGGGGGTACAAGGGACTCCCAAAACATCATTCTGGACACTCCCAAATCCTGCTTATGTTGTTCCTGTGATGTGTCATCAAGCCATCGCTGACTTATAGCAACCCTATGATTGAATCGCCAAAATAATGTCCCATCCATGATGGCCCCATTCAGTCTTGTACATTCAATGCCATGGCTTCCTTCATGGAGTCAATCTGCTCACAGCTCTTCTCAAACGAAAGATGCACCCTCCACTTGTGGTTCTTGTTAGTAACTAAGTCATGTCCGACCAATCGCCACCCCATGCACTACATTCTTCCAGGCCTTACTGCCCTCCACCTTCCCCCGGAGTCCACTCAAGCTCACACCAACTGCTTCGGTGACTCCATCTAACCACCTCATTCTCTGCCGTCACGTTCTTCTTTTGCCATCTACTGTTCCCAGCATTAGTCCTTCCTTCTCATTAGGTGGCCAAAGTATTTGAGTCTCATCTGCAGGATCTGGCCTTCTAAAGAGCAGTCAGGGTTGATCTCCTCTAGGACTGAGAGGTTTGATCGCCTTGCTGTCCAATGACTCGCAGGAGTCTCTGCCAGCACCGTAATTCAAAGGCCTCAATCCTTTGGCGCTCAGCCTTCCTTATGGTCCAAATTTCACAGCCATACATTGCAACTGGGAAAACCATAGCCTTGACTATACGTACTTTTGTTGGCAGTGTGATGTCTCTGCTTTTTAATTGGCTATCTAGATTTGCCATAGCTTTCTTCCCCAGAAGCAAATGTCTTTTAATTTCTTGGCTGCACTCCCCAACTGCGGTGATCTTGGAGCTCAGAAAATAAAATCTGTCACTACCTCCATTTCTTCCCTCTATTTGCCAGGAAGTGAGAGGACCGGATGCCATGATCTTAGTTTCCTTAATGTTGAGTTTCAAGCCAACTCCTGCGCTCTCCTCCTTCACCTGCATCAAGAGGCTCTTTAGTTCTTCTTCACTTTCTGCCATTAGAGTGGTATCATCTGCATATCTGAGGTTGCTGATATTTCTCCCAGCAAGCTTAATTCCAACTGGTGATTCATCTAGGCCCGCCTTTCTCGTGATGTGCTCTGCATATAAGTTAAATAGGCAGGGCAACAGTATACAGCCTTGCTGAACTCCTTTCTCAATTTTGAACAAATCAGTGGTTCTGTGCCCAGTTTTCCCTGTTGCTTCATGACCCGCATATAGGTTTCTCAAGAGACAAATAAGATGGTCAGGTATTCCCATCTCTTTAAGAACTTGCCACAATTTGATGTGATCCACACAATCAAAGGCTTTAGCATAGTCAATGAAGCAGAGGTAGATGTTTTTCTGGAACTCCCCAGCTTTCTCCATGATCCAGCATATGTTGGCAATTTGATTTCTAGTTCCTCTCCCTCTTCGAAATCCTGCCTGTACTTCTGTAGTTCTTGGTCACACACTGCTGGAGTCTAGCTTGTAGGATTTTGAGCATCACTTTGCTAACATGTGGAATGAGTGCAATGGTGCTGTACTTTGAACATTCTTTGGCATTGCCCTTCTTTGGGATGGAAATGTAAACTGACCTTTTCCATTCCAGGGGATGTAAACTGGCCACTCTGTCTATTTCACCCTTATTCTCACACCTGGGTCTACTACCCAAGTTCTACCTTTTCTGAATCATTTCCACGCATGTTTTTACTCGCACACCATGTGAAACTACAAGCAGCACCTTATGAGACTCATTTGTGGTGGATTCAAGGTGTGCTCTTTATATCCCCTGGTTCCACTCCTGGTTTTAGTTCCGGGAAACTCTGAGAAAGGAGCTGCACCCAAAAGAACTCCCGTTCTAACAACACTTTCACTCAGCCTTTTTACAACCCCTAACCCACAATGGGTCAGCACCAACCCAAAAAACAAAAAACAAAAAACAAAAAAACAAAAACAAAAAAACAAAAAAAAAACAGAAAACAGAAAACAAAAAAAAATGGTTTGATGTTCTAAACTTCAGGTCTGCATTAACCTCAAGGCAGAGATTCAGCTAAGATGACAAACATAACTGGATGAACTAAAACAGAGGTGGTCAAATGCTAGAGGTACCATGGCTATCTTCACCATGTGACAGCCTCAACCCTCCAGTGGATAGCACCCCCCCAAAAAAAAATGCTGGTTTCATGCCAAAACTCAGTGGCAGACTACAGCACAGTGCTTTGTAGAGACATAAGTGTCTCTACACTTTGAGACCTGTGAGACCCACAGTCACCGCGTCTGCCTGATGCCCTGTTGCCTGCTGAGGAAGCTGCTGCCCCGTGGGATGGACGGTGCCATCACGGGACCGGGAGCCAGGATGTTGCCGGCCAGAGGGACCACCTCCTTCTAGATGGGAGTGCTCTGTGGGCCCTGCTCCTGCCCCCCTCCAGGGTGGGTGAGTGTCCGAGTACCTGCTCCGGCAATCGGCACGAGAAAGTTTTATAAGAAAGAAAGACTGCAGTCAAGAGATAAGTTTCAAAGCATGCTTGGTTGAGTTCTCGGGGGAACAAAAGAATTCTTCTCAATCTGCTCAATTCAACCTGTCCCCCCATCACCACCGGCACCTTCATTTATTACTTCCTAGTTTGTTACATTTGTATTTGCTTATAGCCAATTGCCATTGAGTAAAGCAGCCAACTCCCTAGTGCTTTTGCGCAGGCGCAGGATACAGGAAGCATACTAATTGCTTTATATGGTCACAAGCCTTATATGGTTACACAGGTGAAGTACAATACTATTGGCCGGGTAAGTTGCAATACTATTGGCTGTCGTGGTGGGCGTAACTACAGCGTGATGCAGCGACGCTATTGGCTGCCGCGGCAGGCGTACCTACAGCATAACCTAGCAATGCTATTGGCTGCCGCGGCGTGCGTAACTACAGCGTGACGCTGCGATGCAGCGATGAATTCCCACAGGTGAGAGCCATGCTGATCTGGGGGCAGGTTGCAGGGGAGCAGCTGCGGACTTTAACTTGCTGGCCACAACCGGGCCTGACCAGGAAGCCGACAACCATCACCTGCGAGACCTGCAAGACCCACCAGGAGACTCATTGTTGCCACGCCTGCCCAACACCCCATTGCCTGCTGAGGACGCTGCTGCCTCGTGGGATGGATGGCGCCATAGCAGGACCGGGAGCTGGGACACTGCTGGCTGGTGGGCCCACTGCCATCTTGCCAGTGAGTCCTCTGTGGGCCCTGCTCCTCCACCCCCACAGCATGGGTGAAAGCCACACCGGTCTTCTTACATGCATCAGAAGAAATGCAAAGAAAATGAGAATAGATGTTGCCATCTGACCTTTTTACAAAACAAAACAAAAAACCAAGTGATCATTTTAAATCCAGTTATGATAAAAATGATGGTGAAGTGATGATCAAATGGCTTGATTGATGAGGGGAACCATAGATACCATGGCTCATACTCTCCTTCTGAGATGCTCTTTGGTGTTGAGATTGGGCCTGAACAAAATAATGTAACATTTAGGGAGGAAGATGCAAGCCAGCAGACCAGCCCCAGAGGCCAAGATAGAGAAGATCTCCACGGCCACCATGAACTTTCCCTTGGTGCTCAGGTAGGTGGGCACAAAGGAGACCCACACACTGCAGAAGACCAGCATGCTGAAGGTGATGAACTTGGCTTCGTTGAAGCTGTCGGGCAATTTCCTTGCTTGGAAAGCCACCAAAAAGCTAATAAGGGACAGGAAGCCCATGTAGGACAGAACGGTGTAAAACATGGTGGCTGAGCCTTCATTGCATTCTGCAATGATTTCTTCAGCCAGGGAGTGGAAGTCAAAATGTGGGAATGGG
>NW_025336515.1:22587-25662 GCF_004798865.1 Varanus komodoensis
AGCCCTGCTTGATCAAACCAGCACTCTGCACACACAGTGCTTGGACACCTGCCCACAGATTACTCAAGCAGGATTGGTGCAATAGTTCTGCCTGCCCAATCTCTTCAGCAGCTGCTGCATGCGGCATCCTTCTCTGGTAATGGAGGTAATGCTTGGCCAGGAAGGAGTCACCTTACCAAATGTCATTCACATAGGTAAGCATATCAAAATGGCATTCATGCAGAAAATAACCCTGGAATCTTCTCCTCATCCATAACCATTCCCTGAGCCTGCTCCATTCTTACCCCACAATGCCTGCTCTTTCTCTTATCTCTCAACACTTCTGCTACCTGTCCAGTTTGAAGCCGTCCTTTCCAGGCAATGATCACATATGTAGCAGCAGATCGGCTTTCCCTCAGGAACTTTTCTCCTCTGCCCTGGAGAGCACCTCTCCACACACCTGGCGAAGGGTCTCTCCTAGAAATAAAAAGCCAAACCATTGGGGACCCGAATCCAGTGATATAAATCAGAGAAAGAAGAGCTCTCCAACCATGTTTGCCCCTGCGTGATGGAAAAGAGGGCTGCACATCCTCTGCATGCCTGCACATCACAAATAACCATCATAAAAAGCTCCTAGTGGAGACAGAAGCTGCAATGCTGTTGAGTCCTGAGGGCATCAAGGGGTGTGGTTGTACCAAAAAAATCCCTCCTTATCTAGCTTCTGTGAATGCTCCCCACCCAGATCTCCCCCTCCCTGCAAAGAGGGACACATCTCTCTATCTCTCTCCCTGCACAGAGGAAGTGGCCCAGCCCTGCAACCTGGCCCAGGTTGGGGCCTCTTGGTGCCTTGCTGACATCCTGTCTGATATGAATACTGAATAAGACCTGAGGGGAACCAGGGAGTTTGGAAGTGAACTTCTATCTAGTCTTGTGCCCATTCACCTTGGGACAGTATGAAATTTGCTTTATCTCGTTCTTAACCTAGATTATCCAATTTTTCCTTTACAGAGATAGCCCAGGGTTGGATACAAGATATGATTCAACCCTGAACACTCAAATTTGCAATACAATCCCTGGACAAAAATAATATGTCCAGGTTTGTATACCCAGGAAGAATATAGCCACATTGGAATTAATGCAGCACAGGACCACAAGGATGGTGACTGGATTGCAGGGAAAGCCATAGGAGGCAAGACTGAGGGAGCTTGGTCTTTTCAGCCTGGACTAGAGGAGACTCTTAGGGGATCTGTTGGCATCATATTGGTACAGGAGGGGATGTCACACAGAGGTGGGTAGGGACCTGTTCTCACCTGCAGAGGAGAGTAGGACGTGCTCCAATGGAGTCATGCTCCAGGAAACAAGGTTCAATTTGGATGCCAGGAAGTACTTCCTGACAGTTAGAACCCCAAAGGTATGGAATGAGCTTCACGGGATGTGGTTGAGGCGCCATCGGTGAGGGTGTTCAAAGATAGGCAAGACTAGACATGCACATGGTAGGCATGTCATGAGCGGAGCTGGCTGGAGCCCAGGGTGAGAATAGATGCTCCAGGAGGCCTCTTCTGACTTGCTCTGTTTCTATGTTTCTAATTCATGATTTTCAGACATGGCCTCATTTGAAAACTGCACATTGAAACGGCAAATAAAATGTAATAGCAACTACACAGCAACAAAAGCAACACCTATGACCTTGTATTGAGACAGAATGGAACCGACATCAAGGTGTGCTTGAAGAACTTGGGCGAACACTGGCTGGCCTTGTTCATCCCCAACGGACCACCAGGCCAGCTTTCTCTGCACATACTAGCAGCACTTTCCAGCCCTATGCTGGGATGCCAGGAAGCAAATCCTGGACTTAACCACACACCTTTTCCATTTTAGATGTAAAGAATACCTGCATATGTCCACACATGCACACACAGTTATATACACAAGCATGACTCAGAAGGTCTAGGGTGTCCCAGAGAAAGTGAATGCTTTCTGGGCAGGCTGTGCTATCTTGGTTCGCCCATGAGCCCAGAGCATTCCCTTCCACCCCACCTCTTCAGCCCACACCACCGCTCCAGGGCAAAGGCTGAATTCTTGCCCCAGGGGAGCCCCTGGGTCCATCTGCCCGACTAACACAGGAGCAAAGGTTTCATTCTGGAAGGAGATCCAGTTCAGAATATCATATTTCTTGCCCTTTCCAGTGAAGTAGACTTCCTCTCCAGCACTGTTGTTGAAGCAGACTCTCCTCAGGGAGGCCAGGATCTAAAATGGGTGAGATGCACATAAAACGGTGCTGATCAGAGTGATTTCCGGCATCGTGTGACGGCCCTCAAGTTGGGAGATGGGTTTTCCCCATGTTCCATCAGCAGTCCAGAGACTTCTATGTGGCAGCCTGCTGATTGCAGGCAGGGAGGGAGTGTGGGAAAGCCTTGGGGCATGGAAGCTCACCTGATTCTCCCAAACCATGGCTGAAAATATGAAAGCCATTTTTCCTGTTTAGTTACTTCTTGATACTCTTTAAAGGAAACGAAGGTCCTGAAAGAATATACATGGGAATGCCTTCTTGGGATCTTTGGAAAGGTGACTGCCCTTCTCCCAAGCTCCCTTTGCATTCGAGGGTTGGGCCCCTGAAAAGCCAAGTCTGGGAATGGGTGTTACCTGCCAGGGCTGGACCTTTACGAGCCTCCGTTCTTGCCCCCTTGTTCCAAGTTTGGCTCCTGAAGCAGCCTGCAGTGCATGTGCCACGGAATAAACACTGTTGTAGATGCCGTAGCTGTGACTGGACATGCTCATTTTGAACATGGAATAGGAGATGTCCTCCAGCTTCTCCTTCCCAGTGCAGCGTCTCTTCCCTGATTGCATGGGTTGCCCTGGATTGGGGAACCGACAACGAAAAGCTGCTTCCCACCATTGAGGAAGAAAGACGTCTCTTTGCGGCTGGAGTGGATCTAAAGCCAGCAGAAATCTCCTGAATCTGGGCACTTCCCCTCTGTGAACTCTAAAGTGCAGTGCTCCATGGATGCCCTTCAGCAGCAACCAGCCCAGCTGGGATTTTACGGTATCGATGTCCCAAAGGGATGTCAGGATCCAAACTTTCCTTAATGGGATCTT
>NW_025336515.1:25878-31388 GCF_004798865.1 Varanus komodoensis
CCGCGGTCATCATCGAGGACAAGCAGCCCAATCCAGTTCCAGTGAAAATGCAGAAGCAGCTGGACCAAGCCCACGTACTGAGGTGTCTCGTTGGGGTCAATCTGTATGTAAGAAGTGAATGCCATTTTCTCTCCATGATCATCCCCAATCAAGCCATAACCAAGCTGAAGAAGAAGACCAATTCAGCATGAACACAAGAGATATGGATTCCAAAAATGTTTGTCCCAACCCTGCAGCTAAGCCAGGTGACTTGCTGAGAAGTCACCTTCCAGTCCAGTTGGCAGCAGATGGGGAGATAAACATCTAAGAGGAGAAGAAAACACCCTCTTCCAGAGGAGCTCTAAATATTAAGTGAAGCTCTGTGAAGTCTTCAGTGCCTCCATGCAGGTTTTACCCCCAAAGGCCAGGCTGCCACACAAGTCACCCTAACGCTAAACATTGCAGCATTGGGTCCTTTGCATCTATTAAATAAACATAACTCATGGCAAGCTTTGAAGAATGAGGCTTTGGAGCTCAGAGACTCTCCATAGATGGGATAATTTTGCTAAACCAGCTGCGTTATACAAGAATTGAGAACTGGGACACACAAAATACAAAACAGGACACAGAATTCGTGGGGTTAATTAGACACATGCACAATTGAAGTGCACACATAGAGAACACTTTCTGTTTCATCTGAAGGCATGTGACTGCAGTGTGATGCATTTTGGAAGGAATTAAGCTCATTGGGGGAGCAATGTTATTTCAGGCTGAAGCTCCATCTTGTCCAAAGTTCTGCTCATAGAATGACCAGCCAGCTGAACATGCTGCTGCCAGAGGTCATGGGGATTAGCAACCATGGATAGCTCAAAGACAGAAGATACTCTTATGAGGCAACACACTCATGGCCTTGGCAAGTCTGATTTCCTAGGCTGGCCAGTCCATTGGAGTTTCCCTGAGCTCTGCAGGTCCCCCATCTATCACCAGATGAAACTTACCTGTGGGATCTTGTAGATGCCCATTACAGANGCGATCACCCCTGAGGAATGGCTATCAAGTCCCCCAATAATGGAGAGAAGGGCATCCTGCCGGTCACATTTATAATTGGGAAGCAATTTGCCCCTAGAGGAAAGCAGTGTGAGGCTGTTCAAAAGCATGTAGCTGTCCAGGTCCTTGTGCTCATAAATGTGGAAGCCGAGGGTTATGTTGGGCAAAAGTGTGGGGTCCTGGTTGAGCTCTGTGATGGCAAACACCAAGGCCAGGAAGGGCTGGTAGTTCTCAATCATTTTCCTGCAGTGATGAGAGCACCTTTGGGAAGAGGGTGAAGATCCTGAAAGAGCCGATGAGAAATTGGGGTGCTGCGGGGACTAAAGATTCCTTCACATTCCAACCCTTTTATACTAAATAATTGTCACTCCACGGAACAAGGAAAGATGAAGAAATGTTCTCCAGACAAGGAGAAGCACAACTTACTGCTAGAGTAATTTGAACATCATCAGAACATGTGGAGTCCGCTGCTGGTCTGAGATCTAATTGCACACAAGTATATTTCATTTGTTGATTGTCTGGTTTCACTATTTATTTCTCACATTTTGGGGTGCGAATGTGTCCTGTAATTTTCCAGGGGTCAGACTCAGGAAGGAGGGTTCACGCTGCAGGAACTGGTCTCCTCCTCAAAAGGGCCAGAAGCCCCCTTAATGCCCCTACTGGGTAAGATTCAGGGGCTTCCTGGAATTGCAGGCGAGGGGCATGAAGGGAGCAGCCTTCCTTCCTTCCCAGCTCCTGCTCAGGGCTAGACTGCCCCTTGACCTGCTCCAGTTCAAGGCTGCTGAAAGAACGTCCCCCCAAGCCTGCTCTGATCCTTGTAAAGCCCTGCAGTGGCAATGCTGAAATCTGCAAGACCTCTGCTTAGGAAGAAGGTTTGTGCAGGGAGCTCAGAGCTCCAGAGTAGAACGACTGCAGCCCCATGCGCAAGCTCCTGCATGCATGCAGGAGGCCCCCACTCAGCCCCGCTAAAGGCTGTGGCACATTGTGAAGAAGAACCATGAGCCCTGGAGCCTTGTTCCATTTTTCACGGAAGGACCAAAGTTCATTGAGAGATGACCTCCTTCAAAAGCAGCTGGCTCCAAGATCTATCCCGATACTCTGCCACTGCTAGATACTCTGCTGAAGAGGATCCTTTGGGTGACTATGTATGAGGCACATTTGGTACACCCATTTCAGACTGCCCTTGATTCAGAGCCATAAGGACTAGCACCTTACATTAGTTTTAGCCAAACGGTCAAAAAGGCAACCAGTTTGCACTTGAATGTTCCAAGGTGCACTCTCTGGCAGTGTCTACAAACAGGAAGGGGAAGGAAAGGCACCTCCACTGCTGCATCAGAGACGGTCTGACTGCTCAGGTGACCCTGGCCATTTTGCCTTCCTTCATTTTCAGAGCAGCTACCGGAGAATAATTTTCCAAAAGCATTTTGGAAGATCTATCACATCATATGGATGTTCGCATATTTTTCCCAAGTTTGCTTTTTTCTGAAAAGACTTCACTCAGTTTAATGGACAAGCATTTTCAGGTGATTGGAGACGTGTGCTAACATGGGGTTATTACCCTTTCTCTCCCCCACTTTCCCTATCTCTTATTGTCAAAGCTTTTTGCAAAAGCTCATTCCTTGCAATAAATATACTGCTACTGAGTGCTGATCGACTCAGCTGTATCTATCATTGAAGCACTGATTTCTTCAGGTACAAACGCCACACTATTGTTGCATGGTATCAGCTCTCATCCTTGCCCTGCAAAATGCCTCAAGCCACCAGGCATTTGGTCATTCTTTGCCTTTGGTCCGCATCACGACTTCAGGGGTCCCCACACATGGCTGACAAACTTGGATTCTCCAAGGTGTCCAATCAAAGAATATTCGCACTTCATCCAGGTAGTCTGGAAATGCACGCAGCATGTGGTCAGCCCCTGAAGGGACTGCGAAGACGGAGCCTGTACAAGACCCTTTTGTGACCTCAGTTATGTGCACAGTTTGAAGGAGGGTTGGGGAATTGGGGAGGGGTTCACATAGGCCGTTTGCTAGAAGCACATTACAGCAGAACAAAAGGGTAGAACACAACACAAAGAGAAGTACCTTCAGGACCTTTCAGGTCAGGTGCATGATAATGTCTGTGGTGTACATGGGTAGCAAGACTTGCAACATGGACTCCCACTTAGATCAGGAATACCACCCGCTGTCTGAAGCTGTTCTGACAGTGTCTAGCTTTTGTCCAGGCATGGACAAAAATGCTGGGAGTCATGATCCAATCAGGCTCTTGCAATTCAAATTTGGGAACTTTATCAGGAGTTGGCAGACTTTGAACATGCTGCATCTAATTCATATTTTTTTGGCAAATGGGGCCCAGTGCAAAACAGATGGATCCACCTTGACTAAAAGTATTCCAAGCTCCCAACTTTTAAGGAGCTTGGAATAAGGGTGGAAGGAGTCTTTTCTGGATGCACAACTGCAAGTCGAAGATCCTTGCTTCCCCACACCAGATCACCCAGAGGTCTGCCCAGAGCTTCAGACCTCACTCACCACCCCCACCCTATAGAGGGACAGGGCTAAGGGACATATTGTCATCATTACTGGGTGACCACATAACCCTGGGTTTGAAGCATGCCATGGAGGAACCTCAAGTACTGGACTCTCTCTCATTCTGTGCCACGGCCTGTCATGACAAGCCTTGGAGCTAGAGAAACCAAGCTAGGATGTTTTGAACCTGGGCAGCACAAACCAGAGCAGGCAAGCATCCTTCCTGGGTCTCTTTTGGGGAAACTTACGCTGAAATACTGTGCAGATCCAATGGGGCTAAACTCCGGAAGTCTTCTGTCTTTATGTAATAGTAGCTGCCAAGGGGTAAATTCCCCCCCACAATAAGGTCTCCATGCCTGTAAAGGCCTGCCTGCTCACGGAGCCTTGTGGAGAAGCACCTGGTTCGCAGCATCATCTTGGTGGCCTGCACCAGGAGGCAAAAGAAGAGCAGCTGCAGGATCATTGGAGGTGCAGGGAGACCTTCCCCTTCTGGGCCACACAGTTAAGACCTGGAAAAGAGCCTCCTTCCAAGGCCACAGCTGGGGAATGAGCTCCAAGCCAGATATTAGCAGATGCTGAGTGATCAGCCTCTGCAATAGCCCCAAGGAAAGAGGTTCAGGGCACATTTATATTGAGTTTGTTTTCTCCTGGTCCTCTTTATTGTTGGCTTCCTAGATGAAAATCCACAGGGAGTTCGCCATAAATTACTGCCTTTTTATAATTCCAGGCTGTAAGCATAATTCGAGTGCTGGGCTTTGTTCCCCTCTCAGAGGAGGAAGAAACAGTTCTGCATGAACCTTTGTTTTTCAGTGGGCCATTTCAAGTCAACCTGAATGGCCCAATTCTGACCTTTGCTCTTTGCAAATCTAAGTTGCATAATCCAAGACTGATGCCAGGTGTGGGCCAAATTTTGCTCAGCAGTCCATGCACTGGGAAAATGTGGGCTTGGTGCCAGGTGTTTGCAGGCATTGCTGGATGAAATGACAATCAGGCTACATCTCCAACATCCTGCAGGGCAAATATGAGAACCCATTGTCAAAGCATACCATGGTAATTTAAATCCCCCCGAGGGACCAAAGAGTTGTAATTTGAAGCCTTTTTGCAATTCCTGCAGCCTGGTTTTGTGTGCATAAACATGTGGTCACTTCAGCACTGAAAGAGGCCTTCAGCATTGGAGGAATATCATGGTGCCAAAACATACATGACAATGCACACCGCACTTGCTTAGTAGCAGCCACTGGCTAAGTGGGAGCAGGAGGACAAATGTCATATTGTTGCAACAGGGATAGTCTTCCTGCAGGTCAAAGAAAGCACACAGTCAGCTCTGGTTGTCCAATCTCTCCTGTTGAACCAGCCTGAGCCAGCGCTGGATCAAAGCACATCAAGGTCAACCACTCAACCTCCTCCTACTCTTGACTGTGGGAAAGGAGCCCCCAGAAAACAGGCTGGAGAGGGGGTCTTGGGAGGAGAACTTGACACCCCAGGAGATGTGGACACAAGGACCCGTTGACACACTTGCAGACTGGACCAATTAGCAGCCCGATGGAAAGAGTGTAGGCATGCCTGCTTCCATAGCACACCCCCCTCCAGAGACCGGCCCCAAAGAGTTCATAAGCAGAGCTTTGGGTGACGTAGGCAGAATGAGGGGTCAACTTCCCACCTGGTGTGTGCTTTTCAAGGCTTGCAAATCCATTGACTTCCGTATGGAACGAAGAAACTTCCAACAATTGCTGAAGTGCCTGTCTTTTTTGGGAGGGGATGTCTAGCTCATTATAGATCTATAGAAGCCAAGCTACACATGAGCCTGCAGGGAGCAGCAGCTAAGTGAGGTGGGGGGACCAGGTAGGAATAGGGCCATTGTGGACAGGGAGTAGCCTAACCCCTTCCTCCCGTATCAGGGGGGCAATGCAAAGCTGTCCACCTTGAACTACAATCTGCACCAGGAGGGAGATTCCCCCTCCC
>NW_025336515.1:31646-33564 GCF_004798865.1 Varanus komodoensis
CAAAAAGAGAAAAATGGGCACACCACAATTTTGGGTTTGACTGCCCACCTAAAAACAAAAACAAAAAACAAAAAGGGAAATGCTTGCTTAGTAAATATGATGGAAAATTATGAATGTAGATTAATGATCTGGGAATTCACCGAACCATAATTTATAAAGCCAACTTTTTCCTCACATGTTGATCTCTGGTGTTATGGTTGGGCCTCCCCACAATAATGTAGCATTTGGGGGGGGGGGGAATGAAACCAAGGGGATCAGCCCCAGAAACAAAGATGGCAAGATCTCCGTGGCCTCCATCACCTCCACTTGATGCTCAAATACGGGAGCCCAAAGTAGGCCCACATGCTGCATGCTGAAACTGAAAAACTTGACCTTGTTGAAGCTGTTGGACAGTTTTCTAGCAAGGAAAGCCATTAAGAAGGTAGGAGTGCCAGGAAACCCAGGGAGTCAAAGCCAATGTAACACACAGTGACCAGTCCTTCATTACATTCTCCTATCATCTCTCCAGCCAGGGACTGCAGGTCCAAGTTTAGGAAAGGGGAGAGGTCAACAGCCTGGCACCACAGCTCACAGACCAGAGGATGGGACAAGCCAGCACAGTGGAGGTGGTCAGTTTCTCCCGAAGAGTTTTCTGGCCATGTTTCTGGGCTTGGCGGTGACAAAGGCTGGGATCACCATGACTTTTTTTGCCAAATTGATAGAAAAAGCTACTTAAGATATTGTACTGAAAGAAGCATGTCAGAGAAGGAAAGTGAGCTTTGTGGGTTGACCAATGAAGAGGAAGGTGCAGAGGAAGCATAGCTGGAGGGAGATAAAGAGGATATAGCTGTGGTCTTGGTTGTTGGCTCTGACATTTGGGGTATCCTGTTAGTTAAACAGAATTATCAGTGCTAGAAGTGTGGTCAGACAGAGGAAAAGACCCAGGGAAGCTAAAATGAAGCCACCTGTCTGTTGGGAAGAAAGGCAGTAGTTCCACTTGGGGACACACCACTCTTGGTTCTGGATTGGGTGTGGATCATCTGGGCAAGGGATAGAGGAAGCTGCATCTTGGAATGAGTGACAGTTACTTAGAATCACTGCATTGTATTCCAAAATATCAGCTGACCTTTAAACAGTTAAACACACTTTAAAAGTCTGTAGCTTTAACTGAGAGTGTTGTTCCACCTCTTTCAGCTGCCAACTCTTATCTTTGTAAAACTCACTTTCCATACTAGAGGAGGCAGTTCCTTGGAAAGGGGCCCAGGGTACGGTGTATTGACTACTTTATGTAGCTGAGACTTATGAACAAGGTAATCAAGTTTAGTTTCAATGAGCTTTATTCCATCAAGGATAGAGTCCACCTTGATAGCAATTAGTTGCACAACATCACCTAGTGAGTTGTCAGTCATGCTATGATTAAGAGGTCCTGAGTTACTTCCAACTTGATGTGACTGGAATAAAATATCTTCCTCTCAGGTGGTCATTTAGCATTATACACTTGAATTACGGGCGATGAAGTGAGTTGGGAGACGGCTAGAGCGTAGGTGGAGGAAATCACGGGATGAATCTGACCGAACACACTTGAGAGCCCACTATCGGGCCTATGCTGTGGCGGTGAAGGTGGCGAAAAAGAAGTTTTTTTCTGCTTCCATTGCCTCCTCACAATGCCGTCCAGCGGAGCTTTTTCGAGTGGTGCAAGGCCTGGTTCGCCTGGGTCCTAAGGAAGATCCGATGCCACCCTCAAAGACCCACTGTGACAACTTTGCCAGGCATTTCAGGGAGAAAATCGCTCAGATTCGTCACGAGCTGGACTCCACTAATGAATCAGAGGTCTCTGAGGAGTCGCCAATGCCACTGTCTGGTCCAAAATTATTGGAGGAATTTCAATTATTGCGGCCCAATGATGTGGACAAGGTGCTTGGAAGAGTACGTCCCACCA
>NW_025336516.1:0-1283 GCF_004798865.1 Varanus komodoensis
AGTGGCAAACGAGCTTCCATGATCATGCCTCAGACAGAACATATGTAAACCGCTTCATCACATTCAAGCTCACCAGCGACTGATGCACACACACATAAACTTAGTCTCATAATGTGGATAGCATGTAGCCATCAAAGCTGATGACCTCTGATAGTCTTTTCCAGGAACCACAGACCACTCACAGTTCCCAATTCAACAACAAGCCAGAGGTTCTCTTCACAACAATCATATTTACTTAGCTTTCCAAGTTCTTAATTATTTCTTATGAAGTGCATTCACTCCATCAAGTAATTAGTCAATTTATTAATACACTCACAGACCAGCATAACCAAAAGAACAATATCAAAATTCTGTTTCTAAACATTACTAAAACTCAGAATCAAGAACTAAAACCAAATTCTGAACTGGTGATAAAATACATCCAACAGATATTAAAACGAAGAAGATGATGAAGAAGATAAGCAGTCGTCTAAATGAATACTCATTTTGAACAATAGCCTGTTGTTTTTTAAAAGATGATGCCAAAAAAATCATGCTCCAGGCTGTGATCTGTGGGTTAGTTCCCGTAAGAAGACTCTTGGACACCTCTGTCTGAGTGGCTGGTCAATTTTCTGATCAGGGAAAGGATAATCTTTCCAGGTTCTCCATGCTAAAGCAAGCAGTAAAACAAGACTATGGTATCCCCTTCTCTGGGACCATGGGGAAAATATGTATCCTTTTATAGCAGCTTTCAAGAACAGCTAAAGGGAATGCTTTAAATCTAGCTAGAAGGCCCTCCCATGCCTGTGTGGAGTTAGTCTTCCCATAGTGTTTTGTAAAAGAAGGGATCTATATCACTTTGGCAGTATGAATAAAACTTTCTCAGTAGACATTCAGAGGAATTCCATGAAAGCTGAATCAAATACTCACCAAAAAGCTGAGGAAAGTGAATGGAGAAGTGGAAGGCAACACAGAACTGTCATGGCAAAACACTCAAGTAGGAACTTGATTTCATGTGCTTCCATCATGGCTACTTTGAGCCCATTCTGATTGTGACACCACATTTGACCTTGTTCCAGAATAATGACTCAGATCTACCAGCACATCTTGGCCTTGGAATTTGCTGTTCAGAAGATCAATGAGGACCCACAGATCCTGCCCAACATCACCCTGGGCTTCCAAGTCTATAATTACTATTTTCTTTCAAGCTGGACATTCCTTCCTTCAATCCACCTTCTCTCTACCGAGGGCAAATTAGTTCCTAATTATAAATGTGATGGGCAGGGGACTCCAGTGGCAGTGAT
>NW_025336516.1:10025-12449 GCF_004798865.1 Varanus komodoensis
GGGGAAACTAAAGGGAAAGAAAGAAGAGAAAATAAGAGGGAAAAATAATAAGGACTATCCATTGACCTCCTTTGCCAAACTCCTGCTTGCTCTCCTCACTTGCTCAGTCCGGATATTTGCTCCCTGGGAGGCTGGCTGCTTGTATCGCAGAAGCCCAAGACCAGTTGGTGCAGTTTGCTCTATCCTGCTCAGATTCAGGAACATTGAGCCTATTCTGCATTGTGACACAGCTTATGACCGTCTTGCAGGCTAACAACTCAGCTCTACCAGCACATCATGGCCTTGGAATTTGCTGTGCAAGGGATCAAAGAAGACACTCAGATCCTGCCTAACATCTCTATGGGCTTCGAAATCTATAATTACTATCTTGGTTCAAGCTTGACATTTCTTTGTGCCATCCATCTTCTCTCTACAAACAGCAGATTAGTTCCTAATTATAAATGTGATAGCCAGGTAACTCCAGTGGCAGTGATCGGTGGACCTAACTCCGAAGTCGTTCTGGACATGGGAACCCTTCTGTGCCCCTACAAAATGCCCCAAGTAAGAGAGCCACTTCTTCTTCCTCCCTTCACCACATTTTCAGAGTTACGCTGTTGAAGGTATAAAGCATAGGAGAGAAAAAGGAGCATGGCATCAGCCATAGATGAACACAAAAAAGAAACTCATTTGACAAGACTTTTTGTTAGCTTTGTGCTACTATCAGGTGCTGTTATCTCTTCCTGGCACATTCATGTGGTCATGTTTTGGTTCATGTATGCACATCCTCAAACACACACATAGATTTTACATTAGCATAGAGAGATACAGTACCTATAAATGAAGATCGGAAGAACCAAAGCATCCTGGAGGATCTCTTCTATATGGCTACATTTGAATTTTTCAGAACTTGCTCTGTAACATAAATATTAGATCCCTAAAGTAAAATATTCAGCGTGGGCAAATCAGAATGATCAGGGAATGAATTAACAGACAATATATTTCATTATTTTTAATCTTAGAAAATATGTGAGGCATAAATCCTAAGCAACTCTTGAAATAGAAAATAGAGGTCTAAGACACATTAATAAATTTGAATAAAATCAGTTGAACAGGAACTTCAGTAGCTGCACAAAACTAGCCGCTCAGCCAAATAGAAGAAAAATTAATATGATGGAATGCAAATGACACAAGACATTTCCTGAAATCCTGGAAAAATAAAAGGTAACACTAAAGAATTAGATCACAATAGAAGTTCCAATAAAATAACCGGCTGCCACCTTATGAGTGCATGAAATGTCTACATAAGAAAGATGCTGGATTTATCTCCCAGAATGAAACATGACAAAATATTTATTTATTCATTCATTTGGGATATTTTTAACCTGTCCAATCACTCTGCATCTCTGGACAGCTTACAAAAAATGTTACTGCAAAATATTAAATCTTGCCAATGTAAATGCTTTCCTACATTCAGAAATGGTCTCATTTAGCAGGTATACTTTGATTTTTAAAATCATTCCCACAATTCCCTCTTTCTTCATCTCTTTTAGGTTATCTATGGCTTTTCTCCCTTCATCAATACAAACATCCAAGATGTTTTCTTTTACTGGATGTTTCCAATACATTTCATCAGTATGAGGGCATTCTGCAATTGCTCCTGCATTTCAGATGGACATGGATTGGGTTCTGCTCTACAAGTAATGACAGTGCAGAGAGATTGATTCAGCATATAGTTCCAATGTTCATTAAGAGAGGTGTATGTTTTGCCTTCTTAGAAATATTGCCTAAAGTTTACTTCACCTCTGAAATAAAGGAAGACCTGACATTGACAGTTGGAAGAGTGAAGGTGATGCTTATGATTACTGCCAATGTGTTTGTCATAAATGGTGAAATTCATTGCGTCATAATACTGAGAATGTGGCCCCAGCTTTTGCCATATGAGGGTTTATCAATGAGGTCTAAAGGAAAAGTGTGGATTATGACCGCTGAGATGGATTTCACCTCCTTCTCCTTGCAAAGAAATATGGATATAGACTTCATCCATGGCTTTTTATCCTTTGCAATTCATTCAAAGGAACCTTTAGGATTCCAGAAATTTCTCCAGAAGAAACAAATTACCTCTGAGAGAGAAGACTCTTTTAAGATGTTCTGGGAAGGGGCATTCAAATGTTCCTTCCCGAGTGCCAAGGTTGAGCCAGAGGTCGGGGACATCTGCAGTGGGACAGAAAAGCTGGAGACTCTTCCTGCCTCTGTGTTTGAAATGCACATGACTGGTCATAGCTACAGTGTGTACAATGCTGTCTATGCTGTAGCACACGCTTTGCATGCCTTCGTATCATCCAGATGCGAACACAGAACAAGTGTTTATGGATGGAGATGTGCTCATAGAAATGAAATTTCATGGCAGGTAATGCTTCATACATGGCAATGTAGGATCACTCTTCA
>NW_025336516.1:14404-17715 GCF_004798865.1 Varanus komodoensis
GTAAAATTGGAAATGTGGACCGCACAGCTGCTGCTGAGGACCGAGTGTTCACCATTGGCAAGGATGCCATTGTTTGGCCCAGCAGATTTAATCAGGTAGGATCCTTTCACACATCCGGAGGTATCTTCAAACCATGTATATACAGTTCACTGTTCAGACCCTATCATAGCTCTGTGTTCTCCCCAATTAGTGCTGCATATTTCAGTTCTATGGGTTTCAGGCTCATTTCATCTGCTTGAAAATGGTCATTTATTTTGGCTGGTTGCTGCAGTGTCAGATGCATGCAGGCAATGAGCTGTATGTACCAGTGCAGATAGTGGATTGTTTTTCATGTCAGTTGACACAGGGTAGTTAAAAAAGGAAAATAAACAAAGAACAGCATTTCAAATGCAGTGAATTGTATCAAAAGACAAATGAAGGCATGTATGGTGAACTAAGGAAAAGGTACGGCAGGTTTCTGCCTACTTTCCTTATAATCTGTTCTCAAGCTTTTTCTATTGGGGAACTCCCCTCCCCTCTCCTCCCCTCCTCTTACAAATTCTCTAAAATTCACATACCCTTGAAATGTTCTAGGGGTTTCCTCTGATCAACAGTCCAACAAAATGAATATTTTAGATAAAAATGAACGCAAACATTCACATATTTATGAAAACATTGCAATCTCATTAAGAAATTTCTTGTATTAGTCTAGATGGCACACAAAAATACTCTTGAGAAATGTAAACCAAAGTTAATACAGATTTGGATTATGAAGTGTCTGCAAAACATATCCCACAGTGGATCAATTAAACTGAAAACTTAGGCAAGAATGTCAATAATTGGAAAAGCGTAGTTTAGCAGAAATAAAAATGTGGAGAAACGGATGATTGACTGCATCATCTCTTGTTTTAGTCAGTAAGAATATCTTAGGAAAAGTTGAAAGGAATATGTAATCAAATGCAACAAGATTTGCAGCGCTGTCCTAGACAACTTGGGGGCCTGCAAAACATATCTGGAACCCATACATCCTATCTGGTCCCAAGTGCTAGCAAAAAATGGAATGCAGATCACCAACACTTTCCTTTTTCACTTAATACTATTTTCTAGAGGAAAGAGGNCTGGTCCCTAGTGCTAGCACAAAATGGAATGCAGATCGCCAACACTTAATACTATTTTCTAGCGGAAAGAGGAGAAGCAAAGTGACTTACAATGTTACAATAAGTTTGGCAATACGAGCTCCTAGGGATGGAAAAACCTTTGGGCTATGTTCACTTAAAAGGTATTGGCTGCTCTAGCAGCAGATGACATAACATATCATGCTTCTCCTTCATTTTTGAACAGACTCAACCGATTTCTCTTTGCAATGTCCATTGCCCTCCAGGATTTAGCAAAAAGACAAAAGAAGGGCAACCCTTCTGCTGTTATGATTGTCATGCATGTCCGGAAGGAAAGATCTCAGACTGTGTAGGTAGGAGTTTTATTTTTATTGGTTTGATTAAATTGGATGCTTCTATTTGTTAGGACTTTTGCAGAAATTCCTTGGCGTGCATTTAAACAGGTGTATTAAATAAACATCTAATTGTGACTTTTGCGAAGAAGCCTAAACATGATGAGCTAATAGGTTCTGACATGTGTACTGAGATGTGGGTGCTCTTCCATGCAACATACTGTAGGAAAAACAGGAAGAGGAAAATGAGACCATGCAACATAGGCAAGGGTGTTTCTGTGTGTATATGGGGGTGGGTGCCATGCAAGAGAAGTGTCCATCATTCTGGTATCCCTCATCAATAGGACTGTTCCTGCAACTGAAACATCTTACAGTGCTCCTGATCAACTTGCAAGAATTAAATAACCCCATCTTTTCTTTTGTAGATATCGATGACTGTATTCAATGTCCAGAAGATCAGTATCCGAACCCTAGAAAGGATTCATGTCTTCCAAAATCCATCACATTCCTGACATATGAAGAACCTTTGGGGACCACTTTGGCCATTTGTGCCTTTGCCTTTACTTTCCTCACCGTGCTGGTTGTGGGCCTCTTCATTAAGCACAATGACACTCCCCTGGTCAAAGCCAACAACCAGAAGCTCACCTACACTCTCCTTGTTTTCATTCAGCTCTGCTTCCTTGTTGCTCTGCTATTCATTGGCAAACCTGACAAGTTGTCTTGCCTTCTTCGACGAAGTGCTTTTGGGCTCACATTCTCAGTGGCTGTGTCCTGTATTTTAGCAAAGACCATCATTGTGGTGCTCGCCTTCATGGCCACCATGCCTGGGTCCAGAGTGAGGAAATGGGTAGGCCAGAAACTGGCAGCATTCCTAGTTTTCTCTGGTTTCTTTATTCAAGCCTGCATCTGCACTGTGTGGTTGGCAACTTCTCCCCCATTTCCAGATTGGAATATGGATGCAATGGAAAGTCAAATAGTCCTGGAATGTAATGAAGGGTCAGTCGCCATGTTTTCTTGTGTCCTGGGCTTTTTAGGCTTCCTGGCTCTTGTCAGCTTCACGGTGGCTTTCCTAGCCAGACGTTTACCAGATACATTCAATGAAGCCAAGTTCATCACCTTCAGCATGCTGGCATTTTGCAGTGTCTGGCTGTCCTTTGTGCCTTCCTACTTGAGCACAAAAGGAAAGTACATGGTGGCTGTGGAGATTTTCTCCATCGTGACCTCCAATGCTGGGCTTCTGGTTTGCATCTTTTTCCCCAAATGCTATATCATGTTGCTGAGGCCAGAATTGAACAAGAGAGTGCACCTAGGAAGAAGAACTAAGTAGAGACCTTATCTGGACATGGTTATTCCTTTCTTGTATTGGAAAGAATGCATTAGATATTCTTTGAAACTACGTTCTTTCTGTTGTCTTTGAACTGGATCGGTTCTGGATGGAAATTCCCCCACTGCCCTCTGCCAAACCCTCTGCATATAATACGTGCCTCTGCAAAGATTATCAGGAAGGGCAACCAAGGATCCATTGCTATATATGAGTCCATCACAAAAGTCTGGATGCAGGTTCTACACTGGTAGATTTTCATGAAGTTGTAACTCATGTCTCCAATTACTCAAACAGGTGCAGGCAATAAAACTGAAGACTTTTATTACTAACCACTACAAGAGTTATGTTTATGACAGATAGTGTAGGAGCTACCACAGAGAGCTCTGAGCAACACAGTTCCTCCTCCTTTCTGACCTCTCCATGATTCGTCATGTGGATCTTAATCTCCTAACACGTCCTTCTCTAGGGGGGCTGGACAAACTTTTCTCTCTCCTTCTCTCTTCCAATTGGTCTAAGTGTTGAAGTGTCCTCCTCAGCTGGGCATTTCCCATGGCAACCAAC
>NW_025336516.1:17785-18930 GCF_004798865.1 Varanus komodoensis
ACCAAGTATAAATCTCCCTGCTCTAAAGTCTGATCCTAGCTGGGGGCTTCTGGCCCTCTTCCCAAGTTAACACCTCCTCCGAGTTGTTAGGCATGACATAGAAAGTGGCTGTAGGAATGTTTGCAGCAGCATTACACACATCCCATATGATCTTCCCTCTCCCCAAACCTTCACATGCAACCTGTCACAGTTGAATGGCCACCCCACATCTTGCTTTGAGATTGGTGGGAAGGGAATAAGCTACAGTGAGAACAGTCACTGCATGGCCTGGCAGGAAGGTGGGGATGCCTGGTGGGCTAGTGTCCAGGCATAATGAACTGGTCATGGGTTGGGAAGTCACTGCTGAATGGGCCAGTGTGGAGCAACGGATTATGCTGTTTGCAGCCATGGTGGAGGAGTTGGGGTGCAGGGCAGGGAAGGGAAGAGGACCTGGCTTGGTTGTGCAGATGCCCTCCACACACAAGTCTCCAGAGCAGAGGCACCATGTGAGTGACTATGCTGATCCCAGAGAAGCTTCAGAGGACCATCAGCACGGTACGAGTGGGAGAAGAGTCAGATGTGTGAGATGTGGACAAGCAGTGCCCCAGAATGGGTGTGGGACAGGACAAGCTGGTAGTGACCACAGGAGCTTGTGATATTTCCAAGTCAGGTCTTCATTGTTTTGCTTTCTGCATTGGGAAACAGGGAAAAATCACTGTGACAATGCATGCAGACAAATTCCTTGTTTAATCTATCCTCATTGCAAGGCTCACAGCTGTGGCTGAGAGAACTTTTACCAGCACTTCAAGGACATCCCTCTCCCTTAAAAAGCTCTATGTGTGAAACTTAAATAAAATCCTCTTCTCCACTTGTGCTATAAAACTTGGAAGACCTTCTTTGAATGGCAAGCTACAGAAAATGGAATCAACCAAACAGGAACACAACTGTAGAAAAACAGTGTCGCAGCTTTCTACATTATCCATGGGAATTGGAACCAAACAACTACGTTTCTTTTACATGCACACAGATGCGCAAAACACACATGGCCCAATACGTGTGTTTAGGCTTCTCTTCCAGAAAGGGACAGACTGGTCTGGGCAGACAGAGATGCTTGGGATGCCTAAAAGTCATTGAGGTGCCCCTTGGAATTGTTGCACCTTGAGAAA
>NW_025336516.1:19174-20180 GCF_004798865.1 Varanus komodoensis
ACCATCCAAGAGTGTTGCCAGCACAGCGATAGGGTTTTTGCTGTTCCTCAAATGCCTTCAGAACCGACTCCCTGGGTGGGATCCATGGTTCCAGGTGCATGAGAACACTCCTTCACAGCTGGCTGTGACTCTTCCCAGAAGATGCATGACTATTTATTTATTTAAGTATTTGGTTTATATCCTGCCTTTTTCCTACAAAGGGCTCAAGGAAGCTTACATCATTCATCTCCTCCATCTTATCCCTACAACAACAACCTTGTGAGGTAGGTTGGGCTGAGAGTCTGTGACTGGCCCAAAGTCACCCTCTTGGCTCCATGGCTGAGTGGGGCTAGAACCAACATCGTCTGAGTCCCAGTCCCATGCTCTTAACCACCACACCACACTAGCTCTCAACCAGCAGGAAAAGGGTCATAGAACTTCACAACTACAATTTGTCCCCCATCCTGCTACTTTTTTTTACTTTTCTGAATGCTGTTCAATGAAGAAAACTCTCTTCCCAGTTCACCCATGATTCTGAAGAGGCAGATGAATTGCTTTCTCTTGCCTTCTCTTTCATATTCATAGGTTAGGGCAAAAATAAGCCTAGAGCAGATCCATCTTGAAAGAACCATCAATGTCTTTGTAGTATTGAATAAAGGTGAAACAAGGGGGCCTGTTTAACATCTGCTGCATATCTAATTGTCCCAAACTCTGATTCCCCTAGAATTGAACAGTAGTGTTGGTCAGATAACTCATAGTTCATTCTGAAGGAAGATGCTGAAATGAAGGGCTTTGTGTTGAGGAACAGTAGGAAAAGATGCAGAGATGCCATAAACAATTAACAAAGAGTTGTATTTGTAATTTTGAATGATCACTTTCCATGTAGTCATTAAATCTAATGTCTGCTGTGGTTTCAATAGGTCCCAATGGGATTGCCTCTTTCTATACCAGTAGCCTCTGTCTACTGCTATGGACTTGAGTCTGACAGTCTAACTCACACACCAGCTGAGGGACTGACATGTTGAGC
>NW_025336516.1:21280-29647 GCF_004798865.1 Varanus komodoensis
ATCTGCAATGGTTTTTGCAGACCAATCTGTCCTGTTCATAGTCTGAGAGGGCAGGAGGTCTGTGAGGATAAAGATAAAGTGCCTGGATGAGAAGACTTTACAGTGATGTAATGTAAACATTCAGAAGAAAAATTAATAATACTGCTTCGAAATGAAAGTGGTATTATGAATAAAATGATTGAAATTAAAAAAGAGAAATTACTCCCCATAAAGGCAAGGAGTGCATACAACATTCATACACTAGCCAGTGATCCTATCCTGCCACATTCATATAAAACTATTTTGTCTTTTAGTTGTTTTTTTGCTCCCTTCATCATGCACTATTCACCACTCTGAAACTGTGTAAACAGATTTTGGAGGGGTTATACCAAACTTGCAAAAAAAATGTGAAAGAAAATAATGTTTGGATTTTGCCTTCTTTGGGCAAAAGGGGAGTGTGCAAAGCAGATTAGGGGGAAACAAAGGGAAATGGGGGAGACAAAGGGAAACCGTTAATGCAGAAACCTCTGTAGCAACAGACCTTTAAAAAGACAGAAGAGTTGCCACCATCCTGATATACTGCTCTAGTTTGAGGGGCACTATCAACTGAAACCATTGTCTAACTATACGTGAACACGTTTTGCTATCTTCTCATCCAACTGTTGGTTCCCGGAAGGGCAGATTGGAGCTTTTCACCAACCTTCCCACACCCATCATGACACTGCCCAGCCCAGGAAGCATTTTCTTGCTCCTTTTGGAAAATCCAGGGGTGTAGAAGACACTGGCATTTACGAAAGCAAAGGTTTTTCCTCCACCACCACCTCCTCCTCTTAACTATTTACGAATTTCAGCAAGGATTGTTTTCCTTTTGCGTCAGTGAACCAGCTAAATTTCAGATGGCTCATACCTTTTTTGCTTAAATGATTAAGAAATCTTTCCAGCTTTGGATACTTGCACTTTCAGGGGTCACCAAATGTACCTTCCTCTCAACTGTTCTTACTCCTGGTTTCCCCCTAGCTGCACCCCTTTCTGAGAAGCATCACATTTAACAACAGTGCTGGGGAAAAGGTTTCCTTTGACCAAAACAGGAAAATCTTGGATTCACTTGACCTTATCAACTGGATCACATTCCCAAACACATCCTTTCAGAAACGTAAAATACGAAAGATGGACCCCACGGCTGCTGGGGACCACGTGCTCACTATTGAGGAAGATGCCCTTGTATGGCCTAGCAGATTTAATCAGGTAGGATCCTTTCACACTATGGGATGTATCTTGAAGCCACTGAAAATGGCTAACTCTTCAGACCATATGTTCTCTCTATGTTGTGCTACATGATTCAGCTCTATGGATTTCAGGCTCATTTTATCTGCTTGTAAAGGCTCATTTAAATACAGTTGGCTGCTATAGTGTCAGACCTACACATCAATGGTTAGAATCTTTGCTTCTCTCTTGTCTTCTCTTGTCTTCTCTTGTCTTCTCTAGTCTACTTTTGTCCCTGACCCTGGCCTTCGCCTTTGTCTTCTGCTTTTTTTTTTTTTTTGAGTGTACCTTTAAATGTGAATTCAATTTAGATGTAAATCAAAAAGTAGATTAAAAGAAGGGAACATCTTTCTTTCACTTGCATTCTACAGTTAGCATGCCTAATTTCATAATTGCAAATCAACATGTCCAGAGATGTTAGTAACTGGACAGCATACAAATTTTATAAATAAATAAATATGAACACAAAATGCATATTCTGTAAAATTCATATATCTGTGAAATTTGCTGTGGAGTTCTCTGACAGAAAAAAACACATGAAAGGAATATCTTAAAGAAGGTGCACACAAACATATATATATATTTATGGAAACACTTCAAACTCATTAGGAAAATTCCTGTATTAGTAGAGCTAGCACACAAAAATGTGTTTGAGAAATGTAAAGGGAACTGAAAGCAGCTTTGCATAAGTGTGTTTAAAACTTTTTCAAACAAGAGGGTCAATTAAAATGGCACCTTGGGTGATAATGTCAAAATTGGGGAAAAGTGCAGCTTAACAGTGGAGAAATATTAAGGTTGGAGAATCAAATGAAGATTAATTGCATCATCTCTAGTATCATCATGAAGAATATTGTAGGGAAACTTCAAAGGAATGTGCAGTGATATGCGATAAGATGCTATTGTTTTCCCAAGACAACCCAAGATTCTTGGAGTGAAGTGTAAAAATGAAACGTGCAAATCATATTTGGCCCCAGGTACTAAGCACTCCACAGAATATGGCTCATCAACACATTACTTTTTGACTTAATACTATGGAAAGAGGGGATGCAAAGTGATTTTTAATGTTACACTGAGTTCTTCCATATGAGCTCCTACTGATAGAAAAACTATCTGCCTCTGTTCACTTAAAAGGTATTGACCATTCTAGCAGCAAGAAACATAACACATCTTGCCTCTCTTTTGTTTATGAACAGGCTCAACCAATTTCTCTTTGCAATGCCATTTGCCCTCCAGGATTTAGCAAAAAGACAAAAGAAGGGCAACCCTTCTGCTGTTATGATTGTCATCCATGCCCAGAAGGAAAGATCGCAAATGATGAGGGTAGGAGCCTCTGTAAATTGATTTTGACTAAATTGGATGCTTCTATTGGTTAGGACTTTTGCAGAAATTCCTTGGCATGCATTTAAACAGGTGTATTCATTGAACATGTTATTTTCACTTTTGGGAGAAAGCCAGAAAAGGATGAGCAAATAGGTTCTGACATGTGTACTGAGATGTGGGTGCTGTTCCACACAACATATTGCAGGAAAAACAGGAGGAGGCAAATGAGATTATGCAACATGGCCAAGAGTGACTCTGTGTGTATATGGGGGTGGGTGCCATATGACAAAGGTATCCAGCAGTCCAGTAGCCCTCATCCATGGGACTGTCTTCCTGAAACTTACAGATTTACTGAGCTCAAGATCAACTTCTAAGAAACGAAAATCGTCTTTAATTTTGCAGATATGGATGACTGTATTCGATGTCCAAAAGATCAGTATCCAAACCAAGAGAAGGATTCCTGTCTTCCAAAATTTATTAGCTTCCTAACATATGAAGAACCTTTGGGGACCGCTTTGGCTGTTTGCGCTTTGACTTTTTCTTTCATCACAGCATTGGTTTTGGGCCTCTTCATTAAGCACAAGGACACTCCCCTGGTCAAAGCCAACAACCAGAACCTCACCTACACTCTCCTTGTTTTCCTTCTGCTCTCCTTCCTGGTTGCTTTGCTATTTATTGGCAAGCCAAACAAGTTATCTTGCCTTCTTCGACAAAGTGCTTTTGGGCTCACATTTTCAGTGGCTGTGTCTTGTGTTTTAGCAAAGACCATCATTGTGGTTATCGCCTTCATGGCCACCATGCCTGGATCCAGAGTGAGGAAATGGGTAGGCCAGAAACTGGCAGCATTCCTAGTTTTCTCTGGTTTCTTTATTCAAGCCTGCATCTGCACTGTGTGGCTGGCAATATTTCCCCCATTTCCAAACTTGAATACAGATGCAACGGAGAGGGAAATGGTCCTGGAATGTAATGAAGGGTCAGTTGCCATGTTTTCTTGTGTCCTGGGCTTTTTAGGCTTCCTGGCTCTTGTCAGCTTCACAGTGGCTTTCCTAGCCAGACGTTTACCAGACACATTCAATGAAGCCAAGTTCATCACCTTCAGCATGCTGGCATTTTGCAGTGTCTGGCTGTCCTTTGTGCCTTCTTACATGAGCACAAAAGGAAAATACATGGTGGCTGTGGAGGTCTTCTCCATCCTGGCCTCTAACACTGGGCTCCTGGTTTGCATCTTTTTTCCCAAATGCTATATCATTGTGGTGAGGCCGGAATCGAACAACAGGAAGAATCTAGGAAGAAGAACCAAGTAGAGGTTCTCCAATCTGCATGGCCCTGATCTAAACATGCCTATCAATTTCTCATATTGAAACAAATAGATTAGTTTTCCTTTGCATTCTTTCTGAGGAAATGGCAGGTGGAAGTTTGTTAGTTACAGGGTACTTATTTCATTGGAGGCTCAATCACATGTAAGGATGATTATGATGATGAATTAAAAAAAAAAAAAACAAAGTGTGCCTCATATTTCCCTAAACTCCTTTGAGTAATGGAAAACTTTTATTTGGTGTCAGTTTCATCAGTATCTGATTAATTTCATGCCTTTATTTATATCTATGTGTGTATGTTATATTGGACAAGATGGACTTTTGTTCTGATCCAACTTGGCTTCTTTTCTCCTTGTATGGGAGAGTGGCTATAATAATTCAGTCCCAGTTGACTGTTGGGAACAAGGATGAACATTTAGAAATTGCATCACTAGTCCCCCACTTCCCCCATAAAACATGTGCAGATTCACATACTTTCAAGAATTGCAGATTGCAGAAAAATAGTCAGTTAAGTGCAAAATGGGGTGTGTTTGAGAATGTGTGAGTGACTGAGGAAGTGAGTGAGTGAGTGAGTGAGTGAGGTAAATTATGTCAGTGCTCTGGTCAGCTTGGGCTTTCTTATCTTTTTCAGGTCAATTATGGTGCCTCACGTTTGGTGAATGACAAAGTTAAGTTACTTTCATTCACCATATGTTCACAAAGATAGACCTTCAGTAGAAGGTTAGATTAGAAGTCAGCCTTCTGCATTTGTCATCAGTGGTGAGATTTGTCTTATACTATACCTGAGAATGATACCTCCTGGAGTAGAATGTGAAAATTCACACAGGATAAGGGGTAAAGTCTTTATTATGACTTCTCAAATGGAGTTTACAATACTTCTTTTTGAAAGAGACTGGAGCATTGATTTCTTCATGGTGATGCATCCTTTGTCATTCACTCAAGGGACGTCTTCAGCTCAGAAGAATCCTTGGGATGAGAAATCTCTGTTTTGACCAGGGAGAGCTCATCATATCTATCGAAGTGTGTTAACCTCTGTGTTTTAGCTCTTTGCTTACATGGCTTCACATCATAGAAGTGAGGGGCATCATGGAATCATAGAATTCAGGAATTGGAAGGGGCCATGAAGTCCATCGAGTCCCACCCCCTGCTGTTGCAGGAAAATGACTGAATCTATCACTCCAATCTGGTGGGAAGGGGATGAGGAAGGTACCAGACAATGGAGCAGCATCAGCTTGACATAGACTTATAAAGAAGCCTTAGCCAGAATTATATACAGAAAGATTTTGCGGGGAAGGAGAGGACAGAAGGCTTCCCTTCTCTCTGTTCTCTTCCCACCCTACAAAAGATGTCCATAATACTCTGATTTTAAGCATTGGTGCAGGGTTCAGAATGTCAGGCAAAAACAATGGTCAGTTCAAATTTGGCATGACTTTCTTTTTAGCTTTTTCTGGCCTTTTGACACCTTTTTGGGTGATTGCTCTGGTGTGTGAGTTGGATACTACTGGTTGGAGGGTTGTTTCCTGGTGTGCAACTCATGACTGAGAGCCAGTGACCAGACCTCTTCAGCACGAGGCTGCCATTTAATGTAGATGGACATGTAGAAGGAAGGGGATGTTTTCAGGCAATTTACACTGCTATCAATTTCAGAACAGCAACCATCATCTTACCCTTCTCATTTCACTTTTGCTTTCTTTCCTTTGGACTTTGCTGTTCATTGGGCAGCTGAGAAGATAACTGTTTTCCTTCAACAAGGAACTTTGGTATAATTTTCTCAGTGGCTGTTCCTTATGTTCTTGCCAAAACCATCATTGTGGTTGTAGCTCTTGTGGCCACCAGGCCTGCGTCATGAATGAGGAAGGGGCTGGGGAAAATTTGGCACCCCCTATTGTTTCTTCTTGTGTTCTTACTCAAGATACTATTTGGCTGGCCATTGCTCCCCCTTTTGAAGATTTTGACATGCATTCAGTGGATAAGGAAATAGTGCTGGAGTGTAGTGAAGGAGCAGCCAACATGTTCTATTGTGCCTTTAGTTTTATGGGATTATAGCAAGTTTCTCTGTGGTCTGGAACCTTCTGGATAGTGTTAATGAAGCCAAGGTTACTGTTTTCAACATGTTGGTGTTTTGCAGTGCCAGGAAGTCCTTTGTTCCAAAGTACCTGAGCACAAAATGGAAATATATGTTTCCTGTGGAGATCTTCCCCATCCTGGCCTCCAGTGCTAGTTTACTGGTTTGTATCTTTCCCCAAAATGCTACATCATGTTTTTCAAGTTTGAGCCAAACAATAGGGAACACTTATGAAGGAAGTATAATTAAAAATTGGAGTTATTTATGAATGTGATCTAGTGAAAAATATGCACCCATATAAATAGAATGAAAATTCAATCAATTGTAATTGGCTAGTTAATTGTTTTTAATGCCTTTTTATCATGATTTAACATAGCAACATCTTCAAGCAGAACATACTTTAACTCATCCAAAGAGTATTGGATTACACTGTTTTCTGTGAATCTCAGAAAATTCCACCACTGAACAGTGGGAAGCAAAGTCCAGGCAGATGCAAGACATTGTATTGTACAAGTCAATAGAAAGTATTCTGCTGTGGATATGTCTAAGTTTTCCTAAGATTTCCAGCGTGCTGCAAACCCCAGGAAAACTTCAGTGTTCCCCTGATCACGCAATGGAAGATGAAATAGAAGCAGTGAGATATTTCTTTGCTGCCTTCACTGTCTTCCAGTATTCTTGAGTTTAAGCGCTTACGAAGGCTTCACTGAACCCAATCGGGGTTTATACCCATCTCCACTAAGCCATCTCCTATATTGCTTCATTGCTCCATTTTCATGGAGCTGCAAATACATTCTATAGAGAGTATGCTCAAGAGCAATTGTGTCAAGAAACCAGGTTCTGCATGGATTCTAGATATTGACAGAATGTCTGGTCATATCAAATGGAAATATCCACAGCCTTCTGCAACCCCTCTGCATATCATATGTGCCTCTGCAAAGACTATCAAGATGGGCAGTGTAGCCTCCCATGCCATACATACTGGATGGAGGCTCTACATTGACCTGTAGGACTCTTTGCAGTAGCATTGTACACTTTCCATATGACTACACCTTCACATTTCCCAGTTGACCGACCACCCCACATATTGCTGTGAGGTGGGTGGAAAGAGAAGGAGCTGCAGTGAGGACACTCACAGCATGGCCTGGCATGAAGGAGGGGATGCGTGGTAGGCCAGTGTCCACACATGATGAAGTTGGCATAGGTTTAGAAGTCATGGTTGAAGGGGCCAGTGTGGGGCAGCAAATCATGCTGTTTGCAGCCATGGTGGGGATAGTTGGGGGCAGGACAGAAGCTTACACAGAAGCCTCCAGACAGAAGACTCCAGAGCAGAGACACCCTATTGGGACCATGCTGCTCCCAGTGATGCTTTGGAGGACCATCAGCAAGAGAGGGGTAGGGGAAGAGACAGATGTGTGTGATGTGAATAAGCAGTGCCACAGATTGGTGCAGACAGGTCAAGCTAGTAGCAACCACAAGAACTTATGAAATTTCACTCAGGTCTTAATTGTTTTGTTTTCTGCATTTGGAAAAAGTTAGAAAATGCCCTGACAATGAATGTACAGAAAGTTCTCACATATTCTGTCCTCATTGCAACATTAACCAGCACTTTAAGGATGCTTCATATTGCCTAATATGTGTGCTTAGGCTTCTTCTTGTTGTTAGTTGCGAAGTCATGTCCGACCCATCACAACCCCATGGACAACATTCCTCCAGGCCTTCCTGTCCTTTGCTGTCCCCCAGAGTCCACTTAAGCTCACACCAACTGCTTCATTGACTCCATCTAGCCACCTCATTCTCTGCCGTCCCCTTCTTCTTTTGCCGTCAATTGTTCCCAGAATTAGGCCCTTCTCCATTGAGTCCTTCCATTTCATTAGGTGGTCAAAGTATCTGAGTTTCATCTTCATTATCTGGCCTTCTAAATAGCAGTCAGGGATGATCTTCTCCAGAACTGACTGGTTGGATCCCTTTGCAGTCCAAGGGACTCTCAGAAGTCTTCTCCAGCACCACAATTCAAAGGTTTCAATTCTTTGGCACTTCCTTTATGGTCCAACTTTCACAGCCATACATTGCAACTGAGAAAACCTTAGCCTTGACTATACGCACTTTTGTTGGCAGGGTGATGTCTCTGCTTTTTAGTATGCTGTCCAAATTTGCCATAGCTTTCCTCCCAAGAACCAAGCGTTTTTTAATTTCTTGGCTGCAGTCACCATCTGCCGTGATCTTGGAGCCAGAAAAATAAAATCTGTCACTTCCTCCATTTCTTCCCCATCTATTTGTGAGGATGTGATAGGACCTAATGCCATGATCTTGGTTTTCTTAATGTTGAGTTTCAAGCCAACTTTGGCACTCTCCTCCTTCACCTGCATCAAGGGGCTCTTTAGTTCCTCTTCACTTTCTGCCATGACAGTGGTATCATCTGCATAT
>NW_025336516.1:31444-31858 GCF_004798865.1 Varanus komodoensis
TTTACCAATTGACATGGTATTTATATTCATCACTGTGATGAAAATAGGGAGTGAAAATAGTTGCTAGTATGCAAGAGGGGAGTGCATTTAATCAGCCATTTTGACCAGACCAGTAGAGAGTTTTAAAGAAATGCATTATGTAGACGTGCAAGCACCACATGATGGATGGTGATTAATGGGGAGAAATGGGAGACCTCTCATTGAAAGGAGCTGGGTCACCATCTGTATGGCTCTGTCGTGCCTGACACCTCGGCCGAGATGTCTACTCGTGAGGAAGAGACAGGAGCTGGCAGTGAGAGTTTGGCATTTGACCAAGGTGACTTATATTTGAGAAAAAATGCTCAGATGGCCCAGACACAGCCTGCTGTCTGGCTGCTGAGCAAGAAACCTCTCCTCTGCCTCATCCTTTGGCCC
>NW_025336516.1:31958-33045 GCF_004798865.1 Varanus komodoensis
AAACCTCTCCTCTGCCTCATCCTTTGGCCCCTGAGCACACAATCCCCCTCCCCCCTGCAGACCTAGGGGGAAATGTCTGAGACAGTAGCTCCCTCTGATTCTAGCTCTGGACTGCCTGAAAAAGATGCACCCTCGGCTCCAGACCCTGAAGCTGCTGAACAGGGTTCAGCAGAAGAATCAGCATCTGCCTGGGACAGAAGAGTCTTGATGAGACAGAGCAAATTACGACGAAGGGACAAGGCTCTGTCACGCCCTTGGGTGGAAAGATGAGACAGGAAGGTTTGATACCATGTGCTGCTTTCGTAGTGAACTCAGAAAGAAGCAGCAACTGCAACGGGAAGAAAGCTCAGTAGAGCTTATCAGTTACGTTGTAAATCTTGTGGAAAGTAGCAATAAAAGTTTATAGCTGATACACAGCCTGCTGTGTGAGTTAATTGAAATGTGAAACCACCTCATGACAGGCTCCTATGGATTTTTCCCTTTCATTTGCACAGCCAGAGGGGAGATTCTCATGTTGGAGGAACTGAATCCCCCATCACATGACCTTGTGTAACAATCAGATTGAGCTAATTGGCTCCATTTGTGAGTGTTGCCAAAGTTTTGAGCAACCTCAGACCATTTTCAGGACATTTTTGGAAAAGATTGAATTAATCCAAGGATTCCAGCAGAATTAACATGTTTGAAGGCAATACTTGCCCCAGCCAGGTAAGTAAAATGTAAGCCAAAGGGGGTAGACACAGAGTCAAAATCTCGATTACTGCATAGAAAGAAAAGGATAACAAAGCCAATTACACTGAACAGTAAAAAAGCAATATAAGAAGACATAGAGGATGAAGAAGATTTCTTCTCCAGCTCAATGAACGAAATGCATAGATGAAAAAAATATAAAACCTAAATATATGATAAAGCTATTGGCCTGGATGTCTGGATCTGTGAACCTGCATAAACAGACAATGATGTGCACTGAAGCTGCTTGTCTATTGTGCAATGCATTGCTTTTCCATTTACATCTATGCACATTGCTGGGTATACACACTGAATTACAGAATAACTTCCCACTAGTGTAGTCTTTTTGCTAGATCCCATG
>NW_025336517.1:0-12448 GCF_004798865.1 Varanus komodoensis
CAAGGAAAATCAAGAGAAAGCTTTCCCTCAGACTGATGTGCGGAGAAGGTGACTGCTACTGGCCAGCTGGAAAGGAGGGTGAACAGTCAGGGAGCTGGCAGATTTTGGTCCCCGCAGTGGCTGAAACGAAACTTCCCGGGGGCACATGGAACAGTATGTGTGTTCTCACAATTGAAGGCAAGCAAAGGGATGTAGGTTGAAACTGCTCTCTCTTGAGCAGAGTGCTGAGAGCGAGAGAGGCTGCAGTTTGCTGTAAACAGGAACTGAGAAATTAAAGCAATTGAAAGGCAGCAGGAGGCAGGCAGCCAAATTAGAATGGCATGTGCAGAAGGCGTTTCCCAGCCTCAAGGCATCAGAATAGGCTGCATAAGAACGCTTCCTCCTCCGCTCGGCTCTAACCGGAGTTGCTGAAGCCCTAAGAAGGAGCAGGTAAGATCGTCTGAGGTGACGGGTTAGAATCTCCATGCCGCTCGTCGGGCGTCAACTTGGGAGCAGGTTTATCTGATTGATCCGTTGGCTGGCTGGCTGGCTGGCTGGCTGGCTGGTTGCTCATGTGTTTCCTGAGAGGCAAGCAGACGGACTGTTGCAGGGGATGCACTCTGCAGCCGTGCGTGCAGGAGGGCAGCCTCAGAGCAGATCTTGGATTCTCTCTGATGCGTTTCTGCTTACCTAGCAGATGGCACCATCCGATGCCCTCCACCTTAGATGCACGCCGGCCTCGGCGACCTAGGTGCATCCAATGCTCAGCTAGGGATGTGGCGGTGGCGATCTCTACCGCATGCGTGCGTTTCATCTAGACGGCTGTTCTCAGCCATCACGATAGTGTACCAGGGAGGGAAGGAAACTGGGTTGGGGGGTGGAAAGGCGTGCAGTGCCGGCCTGCTTTGCTCCTCATCCCGAAGCAACCCCCCTTCCCTTTCACCTGAGTCTGATGCATGCTCCCAGTTGCATTGTACGGCTGGGAAAGCTGGACCAGAAGGAAGGCTGAGCACTGAAGAACTGAGGCCTTCGAGTTGTGGCGCTGGCGGAGACTCCCGCACATCCCTCGGACCGCATGGCGATCCACCCGGTCAGTCCCGGAGGAGATCAACCCCGACTGCTCTTTGGAAGGCCAGATCCTGAAGATGCAACTCAAATACTTTGGCCACCTAAAGGGAAGGAGGGACTCCCTGGAGAAGAGCCCGATGCTGGGAGCGATAGATGGCAAAAGGAGAAGGGGACGGCAGAGGATGAGGTGGCTGGATGGGGCCCCTGGGGCGGTGGGTGTGGGCTTGGGGGGTCTCCAGGGGAAGGCGGAGGACAGGGGAGCCTGGAGGAGTGTTGTCCATGGGGTCGCGATGGGTCGGACGCGACTTTGCGGCTAGCATAGCATAGCATAGCGTGCATGCATGATCCTGGGGAGGGGCTGGCACTGTCCTTTCCCCCCCCGACTGCAAGCGAGTTAGTGTAAAAGGCTCAGCCTTTGGACTCCCAGCAAGGAAGTCATTGGGCCTCAGAACCGAGACTCTTAATCATACGCACGCGCGCATGGCAGAGTTGCACAGCTCCCCCAAAAAGAAACAAAGAAAACTAAAATGGGGGAACTGGACCACAGTCTTGAAGGCTATTTGGGGTTGTTTCGGCTGGGTGGGGAGTTTGCTGAAATGGTGCAAGGCAGGAAATGAGAATTAATGTGATTCATCCCCAGCCTGTACCCCAAAGTAAAAAAATGGGGGTTGTCGTTCAAGCTATGGCACAGTCGTTTTGTTCAAGCCTCATCGGATTGCATCCCTGCTGAAAATGTTGTCCTCCCTATAGGCAAGCATTGCAATGCCTCTGTCTGAAATGGAGCATTTCGAAAGAAATACTAACCAGTAATGCTGGGAATTTGATGAAGGGAGCCGATGGCTGAGAAACCCTTGGCCCTGCTTACAGGGACTACGGTTGGGATCAGATCCAAGGCGCTGTGCTTCTCTTGGATTGTTTACAGAAAACAGCCATTTGGCTTATGCTGCCTCGGGCTCAGTGGTGCGTGGAACCTTTCCCAAGAAAGGGGAGTGGACTCTCGGATGTCCGTCCATAGATTAGGGCCCCGCGTTCCACAGGAAAGGCACTCTGTGTTGATCCAGCAGGCTCTGAATGCAAGGCGTGCATAGGAAACCCCATGAACCTGGGGCCGCAAGCTCACTTGTGTTCCCAAAAACCTGACCTGTGTTACGTCTGCCTCTGATAATGGAAGTGAAATATACTCATCAGGAATCTAAACTATCCATAGCCTTGTGGCAGAATTGTCAACAATTCCCATCATTTCAATCGGTGTTCTGTGAAGAAGCATGTCCTCTTATATTATCCGATTCCCTTGTCAAGAACTTTCATTCGATGCCTTTGATGCAGGTCATATTTCAAGAGGGGAGCAGGGAGATGGAAACATTTTTTTTCTATCCACTGGCTCAGCTTCATGCTCAAGTTATATGCATCCGTTGTGCTCCCCATTAGCCTCGTCTTCTTCCTCTGAAGCACATGTGCGTGAACATGCGCCACCTCAACACTGCTGGCTCCAGATGGTTGGTTGCTAACACACAGGTTGAACAGCTAGATAATTGTAGAAAGCAAAATGCTCCTCTTCCTGTCCTCTCTTTATTTCAGATTTACCTCCCCTCTTCGTAAGCATGCCTTTTCCCGGAGAACCGTGTGCCTACCGGGATTCCTACAGTGTGAGCCTCCCCTCATGGACACTCGTATTGGAACCACCAAGCTACGTGGCCGAGACAACCCTGACAGACTTGGAGATTCTCATCCCTGAACCTTACGAATATCCAGATGGGGACCTCTATCCGTGCGACCTTCCTCCGTCGCACTGCCACTTGCCTCCCGTATCCCCCCTCGTCTTTGCCTCCTTTGTCACTGAGTTGCTTGAGGCCTAAACATGGCAGACCAGCTGCCATATTTCAGTAGGTCCACTTCACGGAGGACACTATGAAGAGAAGTGAGCCCCAGCGTGGAGCCCGAGGAAAGTGGAAGAGGATACGACTAGAGTAGCATCTTAGAAAGGTTGTCAGCTTGAGTTCACCATCATTACTGGTCTCTGCTCTGAAAAATCATGAGCACCAACCACCAGGATGTCTCCTGTATGTGAATATACCTATACTTTGGAAATATATAAAGATATATTAATAATAACGAATACTGTGAATTATAGTTTTGGGCAGAGTCTCTCTTTTTTTTTGGAGAGGGGAAATTCAGCTGGCTGAATTCTGAACATAACGGAAGACGTGGTTGAACGGGAGGGGTGGGAGCTTGAGGAAGGGTCCTTAGGCCCAAAGCATCGTCCTCCACTCATGTAAAGTTTTTCATGTTAAACATGAGTTTCTTCCCCAGAGTTCTGATCTCTGAGGAACATTTTCCCCCAAGTAAATAGTCATTTGAGAGATTTCTTTGAAGAGCATGTAAGCAGAAGACGTTCAGTGGGCCACAGAGTGGAAAGCCTCGAGCATGCTCACCATCGTCCTCCGGGTGTCCATGTCCCTTTCACCTGGCTCCATCCCTTTCTTCTATCACTGGACTTAAGTTAGTTCCCCAATTTCTGTGCAGTCCTCTACCATTGTAAAAGTAAATAAATAAGCACGCGTCATCCAAGCAATAAGAGTTTAAAGCAAAAACATACCTGTGTTTCCATCCCTCCCCTGCAGAATTTAGGACTGCCAGCCATGGTTTCTGAAGCTCCATGTAATTTATTTACTCATAGGCCTCCCACCACTGTGAAGCTTCGGGGGGGGGGGGTAGTGAGCACTTTTTGGGCACTGCACAGTTTTAGGAATGAGTGCTGTGGATGCCAAGATAGAAATCTGGGGTGGGCGTTGTTGTTTAGTTGCAAAGTCATGCCTGGCCCATCGCAACCCCATGGACAACATTCCTCCAGGCTCTTGTGTCCTCCACCATCGCCTGGAGTCCCCCCAAGCCCACTCCCACCGCCCCAGGGACCCCATCCAGCCCCCTCATCCTCTGCCGTCCCCTTCCCCTTTTGCCCTCAATCCTTCCCAGCATCAGGGTCAGGCATGGGTAGGAATGGGCAATTAGAGCACCTGTTCAGGTGAAAGTGCTTGCAAGTGTCCTGGGATGCAGTTGCTCATATAGCGGGGTACTTTACACACAACACGATACTAGAAAAATGCACTTTCAGCCATCACCTGCCACTTAGCTTCTCAGCTGCGCAAGTGAAATAGGGTGGAGATCGAGCAATGTGGGAAGCCAGATGAGGACTGACCCCACAAATCTCATTTACACACATCCTTCCAATAGGTAGGAGGATCTGGGCTGTTTTAATACATGCCTCGTTCACCTTTGACTGCATTGTTGAGCATTTCTAGTTACACAAGAAAACAAGGGGCAAGAGGACTCCTTCCCATCTGTTCTGTGCTCAGAGTGTGTAATGCTTTGAACTGGGAGGATTAAAAGTGTCCCATGAAGCCTGGGAGGAGAAACAGGCCCCCCCGTTTGTCCACCTCTGCAAATGCCTCTAGATGTTCACACTAATGTCCACATGAGGGCACCCTTCATTCACCACTGATATTGCAATTTACATTATTGCCACTGGAGGGCCCCCTTTTGGCATGCTGAACTCTTGAGTGCTCTAGTGGGATAAAAAACTGCAGTACACAGTAGTGGCCACTGTGGGGCAGCGTAGCTTCAGTAGTAAGCTGCTAATTGGGCCAAA
The DNA here is from genome assembly GCF_004798865.1 of Varanus komodoensis. Lineage (NCBI taxonomy): Eukaryota > Metazoa > Chordata > Lepidosauria > Squamata > Varanidae > Varanus > Varanus komodoensis. Next base: position 4,694 of record NW_025336517.1, read on the forward strand.
GTGATCAGGAGGCTGGAGTTGCAATTGCTCACACATGAGGGCTGCCCTGTTTCAGTGCTGACAGGGTGGGAAGGAGACTGGAGCACTGGTGGGTTGCCTTATTTCTTGGTGGTTTGGCTCTCCTCCCCTCCCCCCAGGAATGCCTCCTTCACCCTTCTCCAATTCCCTACCCTCAGAAAAGCAGTAGGCATGGGGGACACAGGCAAAGCCCCTGCTACACGGTCAGAGCTCAGCTCCTGCCCTTGGATCTGGAAACAGGAGCAATCCTATGCACCCTTCGGTTCTGTAGACCATTGGCTTGTTAAGCTCCCTTGCTGAGATGGTTTGTGATTACTCAAGGAAGGTAGTAGTGAGGAAAACTGTGGGTGTAGGAGAGTTTGCAAAACTCCAGAGCGTGTTCCATACACAACATGGACTATTAAGATAAATGGAGGCTTGGCTTGGCTTGGCTTGGCTTGGCTTGGCTTTACACATTCTCAAACTTGTGGGTTAGGGGGGAAAATAGAAAGCGATTAGTTTACATGCTTTAATCAAAGTGGCATGCCTTTAAAAGGCACACTTCAGCAGTGAACCAATCTCATTCATGAGGACTACAATTTAGGCTTGGAAGAAATCCTGAACAGGCAGATCTGCTGGGTTTGGTTTCTTCAGAGATGCCTTCTGCAAAGCGTCTTCCGATGGGTGGTATAACATGGGGGAAAGAACCAACACAGTGGAGCCGAATGTTGAGGATTCAAATCCCCTGAAAATCGGGGAATGTCTGCTTTATCTTTTCAAGCCCGTAGAAGAGAGAAGCCTCGTATACAAGGGAGTAGTTCACCGTATTGGCCACCGGAGGGCACTCTAGGGTCAGCCATGAGGCGGTAACTGGGCTAAAGGGAACAGGCAGAGCCGTCACGGCGCTGGTGGGCGGAGCTGCGGGTGACCAGGTGAGAGCGATCGAGCAAATGAGGCAAACCGGAGCAGCACCAGGGCATGCCTTAGAGGGGGGAAAAGGGCCTGAGAAGCCTAGACCCGCTCGAGAAGGTCGCTTTGCAGCGTCTTGCGATGCTGGGCGTGGCGTGTGCAGGCAGAACAGGGCTGGCGAAGGAGGGATAGCCGAAATCGCACAGCCACACACTCACAGAGTGCTTGGATTGCATGCACGTGGCTTGAAAAGCCTCACCCCCGCTCGTCAGAGCTCTGCCAGGGTGCCTTCATGTGAAAAACCCGCTGGAGGCGGTCACTGGGAGCCGGGACGAAAAGCACCTGCAGCTTGCTATCCTGTCATAAATCACTGCACTGCTGCTCTGCCCTGCTGTCTGCATAGCGTCTGGGAGAACTGCGCTCTTTCCACCTGCCTCCTTGCACTGCACGCTCCGTCCCTTTTCCAGGGAAGAAGAACAGCGTCAATTTGGTGCCTCTTTCCAGCTCAGAGGTCTCCAGGCTGGGCATTTCAGTTTCATCCCACGGTAGTTTCCTCCTCTCCTCCTTCTCCTTCGGCTGCTCCCCCCCCCCCGCCTCCTTTTATTAGCGTGGCTACATCCAGACATCACTTTCTTTTCAGACTGGGCATTTCGGGTTAATGCCATGGTTGTTCTGTCTCCTCCTCCTCCTCCTCCTCCTCCTCCTTGCATTGGATTCATACTCCACTTTCCCTTCCTGGCAAGGAACCTAAGGCTGCTTACAAAGGGTTCCCCTCTCCGTCCCATCCTCTCAACAGCAGCCCTGTGAGGAAGGGAAGGCCGGGAATTCGCAAATGGCCCGGAATCCCCTGGTGGGCTCCATGGCTGGGCTGTGGGGACTTGGACCCGGAACCCCCAAGTCCTGGTCCCTAAGCACTATGCCACACTGCCTTGGCCACATGAAAGGGAGAGAAGTGGAAAGGCTTGCTCTTCCGTCCAGGCTCAAAGTGCCAGCGGCAAAGTTCTGTGTCATGAAAAGGGGGGGGGGGGCGGAGAATGGCCTGAATGGGTGGACCCAGCTGGGTTCAGGACCTGTCAAGCTCGAGACTTGGAGCACAGGGGGGCCTGAGGAAAACGTGCAGCTAGTGGCACCCCTGGGGGTGGGCACCTTTGTGAATGAAGATGGCGCCAAGTGATCTTTTCGGCGGAGGGTCAACCCGGCTCCCTTCCTGGCCAGGGCCAAGCCTGGCAGAGCTGCAGTCTGCCTGATCTTCACCTCCCAGGCCCGACCCCTTGCAGCAGAAGTCAAGCCGGCCGGCGCCCCACTGTCCATTTCTGAAGTAGACGGCGATTTGCATGTTCTGGCAAGCCTCAAACAAATTGTGTGCAAGGAAGCACCACCTCCATTCATAAATTCCATTTGTCTTTCCAGAATTCCTGCAATTAGCTTCCTTGGAGGACCTCAGGTTCTGCCATAAGAAGGAAGGATGAAAGAGAGAGAGAGAGAGAGAGAGAGAGAGAGAGAGAGAGACTTCATTATGGTCAAAGACCAGCTCCATTGAATAAATAGATTCTAAAAAGAAGAAAATACATTAAAGGTCATCTGTCATAAAACTCCAGTCGGATTAATACAAACTTCGACACAAGATCAGTCCTCTTGAGGAGGTGACATTCCCTGATTGGCCTTTCATCCAACTGGGCAGGACCACCCTCCCCCAGGACCAGCCTCTGAACAACACTCGCGGGCGCGAGGACTTCAGCGGCACTGCATGCCTTCGTCGGGTCGGCCAGCAGCAAGTTGCTTCATTGTTCTTCCGCACGGCCCAGGAAGCGGTCCATCCGTGGGGAAGTGAGGGCAGCGCAAATGTCCCTGCGGAAGGAGCCCCTCAGCAGGACGTGCCCTGTGGGTCCGTCTCTTCCATCCCGCAGGGGCAGAGGCTCTGGGCCAGGGGATCTTTTCTCACTATCCGCCCAAAACTGCCGAGGGGAGTCCGTTAGGGCGGGCCAAGGAAGGGAGGGGCAGGAAGGGGAGCAAGAGGAAGACTACGACGGGGGTTGGGGTGTCTCCCGGACTCTTCTGCCACGCAATGCCTGATTTCATGCCCCAATCCGTGCCGAAGCGTGGCTTGAGCACAGAGCAGACCGAGACGGAAGTTGCCACAGCTTGTCGGGGCGGCTTCCGTTCTGGAAACGACGAGTGAGGAAGCGGGGCTTTCTGCGGCCACTGACGCGGCTCCCCATCCCCGGCCTGGGGCTGGTGGCGGTGCCACGCTCCCTCCCGCTCCCCGTGGCCAAGCCAGCGGTGCCCATCCCTGAACTGGCCCCTTCTGCCCAGGCCCAGGCTGACTTCAGAGCCCAACCGGGGGTTGCTCGCTTGCCCGACTGAGCTCCGTGGAGGAGTCCAGGGGCCAGACTCCGCGGCTGCCCTGCAATGGCGCAGGGGAACACCTTGGCCTCTCGCCCACTTGGGACTTGCACCTACTTGCTCCAAGCAAGGTTGTGACTGAGGTTTCGTTTGAACGCTGGGCCAAGTCGAAAGCAAGAGACAGGATTTGGCCCAGCACACCCAGCCCAATACCACCCCCCCTTTGAAGTCTGCAGGTGTAAGACGGCTCTGATGTCAGGAGGGCTGATTACAGGAGAGCGGATTATCCAGCCACTCCTTCGGCTGGAGGCGTTCCTGCCCCTGCTCTCCTTCAGTCACTCCATTCAGCGGAGAGTCCTCGTGCCCACAGTCCAGAAGCAGAAGCACCAGGTGGCAAACGGCCCCAGGCAGGCCTCCTCCTGGAGCCCAGATTACGGCAGTGGAGGCTTGGGAATCCTGGCAGTCAGTCGCAAGCGAAGCAAGGAAATGGGGCAGATACAGGCCTCGTCCCGACAAGCGGACAAGCCCCCCCCCCAGACTCGAACACCTTCTCCAGTTCAGGTTCACCCCACCTTGAGCTCGCTCCGTGATCGACGGACAAGCTGAGCGCATGTCTGCTCACGCCAGGGTCCGTGCGGAATGATGGGCAGCCCTGCATGATCCCCACGTTTTGCATCTCTCTTACCTCCAGGTACCTGGCAGACGACCAGGCTGGTGGCCTTGACTCTTCCCCCTCCTCTCATGTCCTCTCCTCTCAGCCCCCGGGGGGGGATCCCAGGTGGCCGGCTGGGGAGGATGAAGGCTCCTCTCCTTGACAGCTGGGACTGTGAGCCCAGCTTGCCGCACCTCTGAACAGCCTGCAGTCCAAGGTGGGCAGGAGTCAGGAAGCCTCGGATTGTAGGACGCTGGAGCTGGAAGGGGCCATGAAGGCTGAGAGGTTCTTCAGTGAAGGACTCCCAGGTCCGCCATCCCTCTCGGATGGCTGTCCCGCTGCCTCCCGAGTGCCCCTAGTGTTGGAGAGCCCACACCCTCCGAAGGTCATTGGCTTCATTGTCACACTGCTCCAAGAGTCAAGCCGTTTTCCCTGAAACCTGGACAGAAGTTGCTTTTATTGGGAATTCGCCAGGGTTGATATCAAAAACCCAGTTCACCATGGTTCTGTGAGAGGCCTAGGAAGCCCCAGCATCGGGGCCCTCTTCTCTGCCTGCAAAAATAGCAGAAACGCCTTCATGCAGAAACCATTCTAATGAAAAAGAATCCAGCCACAGCTAACCAAGGAACGCGGGTGGAGAGACCCTCCTAGTGATGCCAGATCTAATGTTGCCAAAGTATTCGGCATGTTTGCAGAGTAAGATGGGCAAGAGACGGAAGCCGATCCTCTCAAGCCGTGTTGCATCGGAGCTACGCGGTATGTGGCGGGCCGTCCGAAAGACCTGCTTCTGCTGCCTCAGTCGGCCTCCCACATCCCGTGAACATCGGACATGGAGTTGGTGGTCGCGCGCGTGAGACCTGGGCTGTGGGCCGGCCCATCCCCGGCCAAGTAACAGCCACCTTGATGCCCAAGCCTCCAACTCGTGCCATCGTGGATGGTCCCAGGGCGCACAGGGGCATCCCCCAACCTCCAGAGCAAGGGGATGGGAAGAGAGGCCTGCCCCTCCGTGAAGCCAGCCGTCCTGCTGGGGCTGCTGGGATGCTGGCTCACCGCTTCTGCGGCACATCCCAGGCCAACCTCCTTCCTCGCACGTCCGCAAGGCCCCAGGCTCCCCGATCGCACCCCAGGAATTAAGGGGAGTCTCTGATGCACCAGTAATTTGTAGGCTGCCCTGATGGAGCCCTGTAATCTTTGACAATGAGAGGGGCCTGGGTGCTGTAATAGAGGCATGGCTCAAAGGGAGTGGAACAGCCTCTGGATGTTTGGATGCCGGCTCCCTTCGGGCCCTGCCAACGTGTCCAATGGCCCCCAGTCCTAAGACTTGTGCTCACAAACCCAGCAGGCTGGGGAAGACGGCTCCAGGAGGAGGGGAGAGCACCCTGACCCAAGTCAGCGAGCTCAGCAATTTTCTCCCGGGACTGGTGGAAAGCTTGGCACCGAAAGGGCTGAGTCGCACACCCAGAGCAGTATAAAAGCCCTCACTGCCTGGGACTCTTCCACCAGTTGCATTCTCCTCATCTCGACTCCTCTACAGCTGGTAAGTCCATTGCAGCTCACTCATTCCATACCCCTAAAGTGCCTCGGCTCCTTTCGGTTCTTCTCTTCCTCTTGCTTCCTTTCTGCCGCTGAAAATCCAGGAAAGATAGCAGTGTAAAGCTAGGATCTCAGGGGATACTTTTTCCAAACACGATCCCACTAGCCTGGGAAATGATCTTTTCAACGACAACATCAGGAACTTCTTCACACAGGCTCAAAGAAAAGCCTTATTGGTTTGGGTTCACCACTGGGAGACCTGGGTTGTCATGCACACTCAGCCACAGATTTTCCCAGCTGACACTGGGCCAGGGGTACGGAGGATAGACTGGCGTGCAGAAGGAATACGCCGGCCCCCCTCGAAAGGGAAAAAACTCGTGGTGGGAAGCCGGCCGTTGTCTCAAGCGCCTGCTTCTCTGCACTGGTCCACCCAGATGGGACGTCGCAGCTGGGAACCAGAGGTGGGAACCTCTCCCAGGTCCCTGCTCAGCTGGTGCGGAAGGAAGGGCGGAGTGGTCCGGAAGGGGTCCTTGAGGGCACGGGGAGGGCGGAAGAGCCGTGTCTCCAGGGTATGGGGCATCCCGCAAGTGATCTGCCTGAGCAGCCTTGAGAGCACTGAGGCGCCCAAGAGGCCAGTCAGCCATCTTGCTCCTCCCTGGCATTGTGCCCCCTTGCCAGCCATGCCCGCATTCACGCCCATGGCCCCTCATTCGACCAAGAGCCTCTTGCCAGCGGTAAAGACCGGCAGAGAAAAACAGGGCATTCTCGGGGGAATCTCCCAGCACCACCACCCCCCACCCCCAAACACAGGATGGTGCCAGAGAGGACTGTATGTCCCGAACTGCACCAGCAGCCACAGGAAGGCACTGCCTGTTTCTCGGCTACGCACACCTTCCTCAGGAGCGGCAAGAGCATGCACGAGTCGGACACCCAGACGGGTGCGGGGGCCCATGCTGCTGCGCCGTTAACCGCCCTTGCCCCGGGCCGCCTTTCTGCTGGACGCCTTCCTCTCCGCCAAGGCTCCTCCTCCTCCTCCTCCTCTCCCCACTTCCGCGGCCCCCTCGCCCCCCTCGACACTGACCCCGCTCCACTGTTCCGTTTCAGACGCAGCCCGTGCTCCGAGATGTCCTGTGGCTTCGCCTCCGCCTGCTTGCCTCCCCGCGCCACGCTGAGCTGCACCCCGTCCTGCAGCCCCCCCCGTGTGCTTCCCGGTGGGCCGGCTGGGCTCCCTGAGCTCGTGCAGCGGCTTGTCCTCGCTGTCCTCCCCAGGCGTGGGGGGCGTGCCGGCCAGCAGCCTTGCCGTCGCCCCTGGGGCAGCTGTCTCCTGTGTGGCCCAGCTGCCCCCATCGGAAATGACGATTCAGCCACAGCCGGTGTGTGTGATACTTCCGGGACCGGTGCTGGCTGCCACATGTGAGCCAGTCCGTGTGGGGGGCTACACGGCCTGCGGCGGATCCTCTGGGGGGCAGGCGCTCTACGGCCAAGGGTCGTGCTGCTACTAGGGCTGAGCTGGAAGGCCATCTTCACGGGAGCGGCATGGAGCGGCGCCTTGCCCAGCCACGGACTCACTCACGGCTGACGACCCCTCGGCCTGGCGGGCAACAACACTGCGCCTCCGCACGCCACCCGGACGTCGAGAGGCTTCGTGGCTGCTCTGCCCTGGCCGCATCCTCGCTGCACCCCCTTCTGCCCACCGCGCCCCCTTCGGCTTCGCGCGGCTCCCCAAGCACGGTCAGCTGGGCACCTTTGGCTCCCCGTCCCCCCAGGAAACCTGAAGCCATGTGCACCAGGGGCTGCCCACAGATGTGCCCCCCCGCTCCCCCACTTCCCCGTTCGGGGCCCCTGAGCGGCCCAGGCAGGGCAGTGCCAGGGCTCGCTTGCCAACGTGCGGCTCTCCCCGTGGTGCCCTGCCCTGTGCGCTCTCATGCCCGGCGTCTTCAGGCCCTTGTCCCAGAACACGACGGCTTGCTGAGCCTCTTCAGCTCTCCTTGTCTTTTGCCAAGTTGCTCGCCCATGTCATGTCCTCTTCCTGCCACTCATTAAAGCTTAGCTGCATGAAACCTCCTGCTCTCGTTTTCTTGGCCTTGTCCGATGACTGACGGGGAGGGTGACTTTGTGGAGACGCCTTCCTTGAGCCGCCCACAAATGACTTTGCACTGAGGTTGGTGTCGTGCCGTTGCTGTTTCTGCCCTTCCATAGCTGAGGTCCCGGAAGGCAAATGTAGGATGCGTAAACCCCCACTTCACAGCCGTCTCCCACCTCTATCCCATCCGACAGCTGAAGCGTTTGGGCTGCATGATGACAACTTAAAAGTGCAGTAA
>NW_025336517.1:12500-16444 GCF_004798865.1 Varanus komodoensis
GTTCCTGAGCCAGAGTAAATCCCGAACCGAGGACCCCTGAGTCGAGGTGCTGGAGGCCTGCAGGGCAGCCAACACAGGCACCCGTGGCCTGCTCTGGCCCCGCACACGCCTCGGCCCGGCCCCAGGCAACCTCGGGGGGTCCGCTCCGTCAGCACGCACGGCGTGGCCCTCATGCTTTCCTTGGACGCAGTTCAAGGCGACGGCTTCACAACCGCTCTTTAATTGTTTTTGGGAGAGTCAGTGGAAGAGGAGGGAAGGCCTTCCTTCCCCTGTGCTCCTGGGAGTATTTTTCTCCAGAAAGTGAAGGCCTTTCCTCTCCGGGGGAGAAGCCAACTTCTGAGCAGGGCAACTAAGCAGAAAGTCTTGGGCTTGGATGATCACTGGAGCAATCCACTGGCTTGCTGGCTTTCCAGCTTGCTTTGGGGGTTCAGGGTCCCCTTTCACAGAGCTCTGCCAATGGGTCCACTTCCATGCACAGCTGTCCCCAGCACACTGGCTCCCCTGCTGCTTCCTCATCACGGCTGTCCTGGCTGGCCGGGCCGACACGGCGGCTGGGAGCCTGCCGGCCGTGATCTTCCCAGCTCTTCCTCCTCCTTTCGTCCGCCTTGCAGTACTGCTCTCTGGACTGGAGCGAGGGACGGAACGGAAACACTCTGTACCCGCAACATCCCCACAGAGCACGTGGGGACACCTAAGGGAGGCCATCACAAGGAGGTCCCACCCAGGGCCTAGGAGAATCCGCTTGAGCCCAGCGCGTCCCCTTGCTTTACCTCGGCCCCTCCGCGACTCTCGCACAACGGTGACCGTGGTCCCCGCAAGCCCCTGGCCTGCTGCTGTGCTTCTGGGCTGCACGGTCCCAGCCTTTACGAGTGGAGGTGCCGTTCTGCTTCAGCCACCTTGGAGGCGGGTTCCTCTGATTTCCCCTGACCGTCGTTCCGCTCACACAGTGCACAACCACACGCCCTTGGAAAGCCCTCAGGCAGCCATTCCGTCTGGCACTGGGGTGCTTTGCAATGGTAAACACACATGCAGGACTGTTTAGCTTAGATCATCCATGAAGCAGGACAAATTGAAGGAATTGCTTTTTCCCACTACATATGACCCTGAGCTGACTTTGGAAGCTCAAGTGTCAGCGGTGGCGAGGAGCGCTTTCCATCAGCTTTGGCTAATCCATCAGCTGCGTCCCTACCTGGAGAACGACCGCCTAGCAACAGTGACACATGCATTGGTTACTTCCCGGTTGGATTTCTGTAACGCACTCTACATGGGGCTGCCCTTGAAGACAGTCCAGATACTTCAGATGGTGCAAAACAGAGCAGCCAGGTTGCTGACGGGGACTGGGCATTATTCTCCTATAATCCCAGTCCTCTATCAGCCCCATTGGCTTCGCATCGAAGTCTGGGCTCAATTCAAGGTGCTGGTTATTACCTATAAAGCCCTAAACGGCTTGGGACCTGGATACCTAAAGGAACGCCTTTTTCCCTACATGCCCTCCCGCCCCCTGAGATCGGCAGCAGAGGCCCTCCTCCAGGAGCCTTCCATAAGAGATATCATTAAGCAAAGTACCCGGAGGAGGGCTTTCTCTGCGGTGGCACCCCATCTGTGGAATGTGCTCCCCAGAGAGGTCCACCTGGCGCCGTCGTTAATTGTTTTTCGGCACCAAGCCAAGACCTTTTTTATTCAAACAGTATTTTAATAATCTTTAATATTTATAGTTTTTAATTGTGCAGCCAGTGTGTTTCCAAGTTTTAATTGTAATTGTAATTTGTAATTGTATTTGTTTTGTTTATTTATTGCTGTGAGCCGTCCCGAGGCTATGTAGCAAGGGGATGGCATATGAAAACTTTAAAGAAATAAATAAATGTATGTAGGGGGTTGGCTGCACAGTAATTCAGTGCCATGGATATGGCTTAAAAGCAGAGGAAGAATGGAAGGGGGGACTCAGGAGGCTGCAGTCCATAAGATTGGCCACAGGATGGCACTCTAGTATCTCCATGTAGATCTCAAATGAGCTAGCCCAGGGGTCGGCAACCCACGGCTCCAGAGCCGCACGTGGCTCTTGAACCCCTCTGCTGTGGGTCTGTCGCTCAAAACACGCGCCGGCACAGCTGCTGACCTGCTCGAAGCTCCACTCAGGAACACAGTGCTAGCTAGTTCAGTAAATCAGCTGGTTAAGTAAATCGCTACATTCCTCTGCCAAACAAGCTTCCTGCAGGCTCTCATGCTACACGAAATGCTGCCGAAAGGATTCTCTTTGTCCCAATGTAATCTCCTTCATCTGAATGCTCCTTCATCTGAATGGTAAAAGCTGCGCTTGGGACCTGTCACAATTCACAGCACTTGACTGTTTATCTGCAAATCAGTCACTAAACACGCCTATATCTCCGGCAGATTTACTGACAGCCCCCCAGACCAACCATGGATAAATCGAAGAAAAGTTTCTGAAGAAAACCAAATGTTTAATGATACGTGGGTAGATTCATTTGCTTTTACTGCTGATGAACTTATGGGGTTTGCTGTTTGGTTTGAATTACTTTGCCTCTTTAGGAAGCTGTTCTATTCAAAGTATATGAAAGGAGTCCTACTAGTTTATAATGCAAGATTAAAAATAACAGTTTTTAGTGACTGAACAAGAGCTGCAGCTAAATCATAATGAAGATATACATAGCGTAAAGGTAAAAAATGAGATATGCAGTGTTATCTTCATTTTAGATGTCCAAAGGCTTTGGTGGCTCCCGGTGTTTTCTTTTCTGTGGGAAATGGGTCCAAATGGCTCTGTGAGTGTTAAAGGTTGCCGACCCCTGGGCTAGCCAGATCAAAAGGGTGAAATGCAGAGTCATGGCCACTGGAGGGCAGCCTATTATCCTGCAGATGTCTTCTTGGGCAGTAGATGGCTGCTGTAATGAGCATTCTGCAGGACTGAGAGTTGGCCACCAGAGGGCACCCCAGTTTCAGCATTGGTGTCTTCCCAGGGCTAATGGGATGAGCAGTTTTGAATCGTTATTTATTCGGTGGGAATCTTTTTTTAAGTCAAGCTAGAGATATTTCTAATTCATGAGGGATCCGTTTTAATTGCACAGCATCTTATATTTTTATACTTAAATTGTGCCTAATGGTGCACGCCCTATTAAAATGGTCTGCCCCATAGTCTTATGGATCCTGATGGATTCCCGAGGGATCTGAGGAAATTTCTGGTTAATAGGCCTGGTGTACTGGTTGACACTCTAGTTGTGTTGCAGAATGGGGAAATGAGCCAGGCAATCAACACAATCACTCATAATAGTCCTCTCCCACCATGCAGAGCCCGCAAAGTGCCCCGGTACACACCTGAATGGTGTTTGCTCAAGCAGGCTGGGAAATGACTGCTGTGGAGGTGGAGGAAATCCCATACCAAATCTGCCCAAGCACCGCTTAGAGCTCATTATCGAGACTATGCTGTAGCAGTGAGGGTGGCAAAGAAGGAATTCTTCTCCACTTCCATGGCATTGTCACTATACCGTCCAGCTAAACTTTTCCAGGTCGTCTTCCACTCTGGGCTAAAAAACTGACCCTGCTACAGCAACAGCATCTCGCTGTGACAGCTTTGCCTGGCACCGCAGTAGCATCTCCTTCGCCATGTGCCAGGCAGCCCCATAAGATCTGGGTTGGAGGAGCTTCTCTGTGTGTCCTCCCTGAAGGAGAGTAGGAGGGCGGCTAATCCAGGAAGGGCCTTCTCTGTAGTGGCTCCCAACTATGGAATATGATGCCCAAAGAGGTTCACTTGGCACTGACACGTAATTCTTTTGGGTGCAAGGCCAAAACCTTTTAAATTTCTCCATGTTCTGAGGTTTAGATTGCGATTTTAACTGCAGCTTTGTTGTATGGAATGAATGCTGTACTTCACTGCGTTTTGATGTGAGACAGTCCCGAGATCAAATGAAAGTAGTCCTCGACTCAGGGGTCCT
>NW_025336518.1:0-12402 GCF_004798865.1 Varanus komodoensis
ACTTAATTGAGGCTGTTAATTTATATTTATATTGCTATTTTATTAGATTTTTATTTACTATTATACACTATTATTACGATGACTATTATTAAGGGCAACTTAATTGAGGCTGTTAATTTATATTCTTTTAACGAAGTTTGTTTCTGTTTGTGAGCTGCCTCGGGGCTTCGGCAAATTTCCTAAGTAAATAAATAAATGAAATGAAATTAACGATTATATACTGCAGTATAATGATTATACAAGAATTATATCATATCACATCACATAATAGTATATTATATATTAATATTATATAATTAATATGTATACGTTATATAATTATGAATATTATATAATATTGATATATAATATACTATATATATTAATATATAATATACTATTTATTATATAGTATAATATACTATATAATATACTATTTATTATATACTATATATATAATTATATTGTTTAGGGTTTAAAATTTATATGCTATAAATAGCATTAGAATGCTGTTTATACATTATAATGCCATTTACATTATTTATAATTTTATCTTTCATAATTATTATTTTATACTAATATATAATTATATAATTTATTATATTTTTATAAAATAATTTAAATTATAATATATTTATTCTATTCATATTATTTATAACCATTATTAATATTTTACATTAATATAGAGTTACTGTATGATTGTAATTACAATAATACAATGCTGATCTCATATATAATAGTATAATAGTATAATAGTATATTGATGATTAATATATCTTTATATAATTATAACATATTATATTATATATAATCTAATATATTATCAAATAATTTAGAATATGATGCTATTATTTATCCTGTTTTTATTTATTCTGATTAATAATATTTTATAATAATATATCATTATATAATTACAACATTATATTACTTATATTATTATATAACTATAGCATATTATTAATTAGTAAAAAATATCTTCTTGTTGAAGTTGTGCTTGACATCCCTATTCTAAAATCTCTGATATTCTATAGTGCTCTTTATATTATTTATACCCGTATTTTTATTTTGCAAAACCATCCTTTGGCCGCTCCAATTTGCGTCCTTTGGCGCAAATTAGACGGAATCAAATTAAATTGATTAAAGGATGTTTCTATTTTATATTTTTATTTATTTCATATTGTTCATTTTAATTCTATATTGTTATTTTTGTATTTTATTGTATTTTATTGTATTTGCGAGCCGCCCCGAGGCTTCGGCAAGGGGCGGCATAGAAATGTAATAATTATAATAATGATAATGATAATAATAGTAAGAATAATAATGATAATAGTAATAGTAGTAGTAATAATAATGATGATAATAGTAATGATAATGATAATGATAATAGTGATGATAATGATAATAATAGTAATAGTAATAATTATGATAATGATAATAATAATACTAATGATAATGATAATAATAATGGTAATGGTAATAATAATAATAATAATAATAATAATAATAATAATGTGGCTGAGCCTGGAAATGGAACTCGCTCCTCGGCCGGGCTCCTTCATGAGGACTAGCGCCCTTCCCTCCGCAGATCAAATCCTCGCACCTGATCCCGCCGTGGGGGCAGCGGCGCTGGTTCAGCACGGAGCAGAGGGACGCCTACACGGCCAAGAGTGGGGGGCCCATCGTCCCCGGCCGGGGGGACGCCCAGCGGAGCAGCGTCCCCCTGGGGAGCCTGCCGGCCTACCAGCAACGGAGGAACGTGCCGGAATAAAGCCGGACTTCTGCCTGGCGGGGCCTCCGTGGTGTCGGCGCCCAGATTGGGCCAGGGGGGCTCCAACACTTCCCATCATCCTGATCCAGGGGGTGGCCTGGATGGCCTCCATGGCCCCTTCTAACTCCACTATCCCATGATCCTGATCCAGGGGGTGGACTAGATAGCCTTCAGGACCCCTTCCAACTCCGGTATCCGATGATGCTGATCCAGGGGGTGGACTAGATGCCCTCAGTGGCCCCTTCCAGCTCCACTATCCCATGATCCTGATTCGGGGGGTGGACTAGATGCCCTCAGTGGCCCCTTCCAACTCTGCTATTCCATCATCCTGATCCAGGGGGTGGACTAGATGCCCTCTATGGCCCCTTCCAGCTCCACTATCCCACGATCCTGATCCAGGGGGTGGACTGGATGCCCTCCATGACCCCTTCCACCTCCATGTGCCTGGGGAAAGGCACCACCTCCTCCATGTGCCTGGGGAAGCGTCCAACCACCCCTACCATGTGCCTGAGGAAGAAGGAGCACCCGCCTACATGTGCCTGGGGAAGTGTCCACCCTCCCCTACCATGTGCCTGAGGAAGGAGCATCTGCCTCCATGTGCCTGGGGAAGAAGGAGCATCCACCTCCATGTGCCTGGGGAGCAGAGACCATCGAACACCATGTGCCTGGGGAAAGGGACCACCCCCTCCATGTGCCTGGGGAAGCGTCCAACCTCCCCTACCATGTGCCTGGGGAGGAGGGACCACCCCCTCCATGTGCCTGGGGAAGCGTCCAACCTCCCCTACCATGTGCCTGAGGAAGGAGCATCCGCCTCCATGTGCCTGGGGAGCAGAGACCATCCACCACCATGTGCCTGGGGAAAGGGACCACCCCCTCCATATGCCTAGGGAAAGGGACCACCCACTCCATGTGCCTGAGGAAAGGGACCACCCCCTCCATGTGCCTGGGGAAAGGCACCACCCCCTCCATGTGCCTGGGGGAGCGTCTAACCTCCCCTACCATGTGCCTGAGGAAGGAGCACCCCCTCCATGTGCCTGCACCGCGGAGCCGGCCCTGTGCCCCCCGCCCCCTCCCTTCGGCAGCAGGAGCCGCTTCCCCAACCCAGCGCCCCCGGGCCACTGTGCAAGCTCCGGAGTCACCCAGAGCCCGGCCAGGCGGCAGTGAGGAAGGAAGGAGGCCGGAGGGGCAGCTGAGCAGCGGGGCGGTTTTATTTCGTCGGCCGGGGTCAGACTGGATGGCCCGCAACCCCATCTGCCCCGCTCGGTGCCCATGTTCCTCTGTGCGGAGCCGGGGTCAGACTAGATGACTGTGGAGGACCCGGCTGCGCCACTCGGTTCCCATGTTCCTCTGCGCGGAGCTGGGGTCAGACTGCTGGCCGTGGAGGACCCGGCTGCCTCGCTCGGTTCCCATATTCCTCTGGGCAGACCTGGGGTCAGACTGGATGGCCTTGGAGGCCCCTTCTGCCGCGCTCGGTTCCCATGTTCCTCTGCACAGAGCCGGGGTCAGACTGGATGACCTTGGAGGAGCCGGCTGCCCTGCTCAGTTCCCATGTTCCTCTGCGCGGAGCCGGGGTCGGACTAGATGACCTTGGAGGCCCCTTCTGCCGTTCTCTGTTCCCATGTTCCTCTGCGCAGAGCCGGGTTCAGACTAGATGACCGTGGAGGACCCGGCTGCGCCACTCGGTTCCCATGTTCCTCTGCGCGGAGCTGGGGTCAGACTAGATGACATTGGAGCAGCCGGCTGCCCTGCTCGGTTCCCATGTTCCTCTGGGCAGAGCCGGGGTCAGACTGGATGACCTTGGAGGCCCCATCTGCCACGCTCGGTTCCCATGTTCCCCTGAGGGTTGCCGGCTGGAGCCGGGGGTCAGAAGGAACTGGACAGGCTTCAGAGCAGGATAGTGGAACATGGTGTCCTGCTGCAGCAGGAGGTTGGACTGGATGGCCTCCAGGCCCCCTCCAGCTCCACCATCCCATCATCTTGAGCCTTCCCGTCCCCTTCCACCTCCCCCAGCCCAGGACTTGGAGTCCCACCCCCCACCTCGCCTTCCCGAGCCCCATCCCCAGTCCAGGGTCCGCTCCCCCTCCGGGTGACCCCAGGGCCCCCGCAACCATCGTTCCCGCTCTCGTGCCCCTCAGCCCAAGGCCTCCGCATGGGGCCGGACCTCAAAGAGGCCGTCCTCGCTGAGGGCCACCACCCGCTGGTCCAGGAGCAGGAAGGTGGTCCGGGAGGGGAGGGGCCTGAGAGGGGCGTGGGGCCCCCCGGCGCCATCCGGGGGGCCCCGGAGGTCCTCGCCGGGGTCCCGGCCCAGCAGCCCCTGGCCCTTGTACCCCGGAGGGGGCAGGACCTCGCAGGGGGGTGGCGTGGGGGGCGGCGTGGGGGCCGGCGGTGGGGCCGGCGTCTCCTCCTCGGGGGGCAGGGGCTCCAGCAGCAGGGGGCCCGGGGGTCCGGTGGGCTCCAGGGGCTGCAGGAATCCGTGGGGCGGGAGGTCCTGGGGGTGGAGAAGAGGGGGGAACGTCTGGATGGCCCCTGGAGGTCCCATCCGCCTCGCTTGGTGCCCATGTTCCCCGGAGCGGAGCCGGGGTCAGACTAGATGGCCCCCATATCCCATCTGGCTCCCTCTGTTTCTAGGCACCTCCCAGCTGAGCCAGGGTCAAGCTAGATGGCCCCCAGGTCCCATCTGCCTCGCTGTGTTTCTATGCATAGAGCCGGGGTCAGGCTAGATGGCCCCCAGGTCCCATCTGCCTCGCTCTGTTTCTATGCACCTCCCAGCAGAGCCGGGGTCAGACTAGATGGCCCCCGGATCCCATCTGCCTCGCTCTGTTTCTAGGCACCTCCCAGCAGAGCCGGGGCCAGACTAGATGGCCCCCAGGTCCCATCTGCCTCGCTCTGTTTCTATGCCCCTCCCAGCAGAGCCGGGGTCAGGCTAGATGGCCCCCAGATCCCATCTGCCCCGCTCTGTTTCTATGCACCTCCCAGCAGAGCCAGGGTCAGGCTAGATGTCCCCCAGGTCCCATCTGCCTCGCTCTGTTTCTAGGCACCTCCCAGCAGAGCCGGGGTCAGGCTAGATGTCTCCCAGGTCCCATCTGCCCCGCTCTGTTTCTATGCCCCTCCCAGCAGAGCCGGGGTCAGGCTAGATGATCTCAGGGGTCCCCTCGGCAGGGGGTCCCTCACCTGGTCCTTCTCGGTGGCCCGCAGCAGCTTGAGGGCCTCCACCCCTTCCGGGTCCGGCACGGGCGGGAGCAGGGCTCCCATGATCCTGGAAGAGAGGCACATGGAGGGGGGAGTCCTTGGCCCCCTCCCGGAGGGCGGGGGGGTGGGAGCTCTGCCCCAACGGACAGTCCCCCCCCCGTTTCCGGAAGGTGGAATGGATCATTCCGGAGACGCCAGGGGGGGGGGCCCTTCAGACACCCAGCTCGGGCAGTGGGTTCCGCAACCCATGCGCCACCACAGAGAGGCCCTGCTCCCAGCAGCCTTCCCCCAAGGTTGCCTCCCATAGCAGAACCCCCAACTTGGGTGCTATGGGGAGGGCGGGGATACTGGGAAGGGGATGTTCCTTCCCACACCCAGCCCTGGGCATGGACTCCGCAACCCAGGTGCCACCACAGAGAGGTCCTGCTCCCAGCAGCCCCCCTCCCGCCTTCCCCCGAGGTGGAATCCCATAGCAGGACCCCCAACTTGGGTGCTATGGGGAGGGCGGGGATGCTGGGAAGGGATGTTCCTTCCCACATAAATCCCCGGGCGTGGACTCCGCAACCCCTGCGCCACCGCCGAGCAGGCCCTGCTCCCGGCAGCCCCCCCACCCCCCCAAGGCGGACACCCCCCCGCCCAGTCGGGGGTCCGAGCTCTCCAGGCAGATGGGGCAGGCAGACAGGCCCGCCCCTCCCCAGGTGCCACCCCACCTCCCCCAGGTGCCACCCCCACACCCATGTGCCACGGTGCGGGGTTCCCCCCCCCCTCACCTCTTCCAGATGCAGCTCAGGCTGGCCGCCAGCAGCCCCCCGGCCACCCCGAGGCCCAGCCAGCCCGGCCAGCGGGGGGACGCCTCCTCACGATCTGTGGGGCGGGAAGCGGGTCAGCCGGGGATGATGGGCTCCGGGGCCCGCCCCATTGCCCCGCCCCCCGGGACCTACCTGGGGGGGTGCGGAAGGGCAGGTGGGGCCGGCAGGCCGCCGGAAGGGCTGCCAGCCCCACGCGGTAGGCCGTGCCCGGGCGCAGGCCGCGGAGGGTGAGCCGGGTGTCCGCCGGGGGGACGGCGAGGCCTGGGGGGGGGAGAGAGAGACACGGGGTTGGGGGCGCTGGTGGGGCATCTAGTCTGACCCCGGCTCGGCGCCGGGGAACATGGGAACCGGGCCAGGCGGGAGGGGGGCATGGGGCATCTGGTCTGACCCCCACTTGGGCTCTAGAAAATGGAGTCAGGAGGGGACCTGGGGCATCTAGTCTGACCCCACTTGGCTCAGAGGAACAGTCAGAAGGGGGCCCTGGGGCATCTAGTCTGATCCCCCCTCGGCGCCGGGGAACATGGGAACCGGGCGAGGCGGGAGGGGGGCATGGGGCATCTAGTATGACCCCACGTGGCTCAGAGGAACAGGGAGTCAGAAGGGGGCCTGGGGCATCTAGTCTGACCCCCACTCGGCTCATAGGAACAGTTAGAAGGGGTCCTCTGGGTCATCTAGTCTGACCCCACGTGGCTCAGAGGAGCAGGGAGTCAGGAGGGGACCTGGGGCATCTAGTCTGACCCCCACTTGGGTCATAGGAAAAGGGAGTCAGAAGGGGACCTAGGGCATCTAGTCTGACCCCCACTTGGGTCATAGGAAAAGGGAGTCAGGAGGAGACCTGGGGCATCTAGTCTGACCCCCACTTGGGTCATAGGAACAGGGAGTCAGGAGGGGTCCTGGGGCATCTAGTCTGACCCCCACTCGGTTCATAGGAACAGTCGGAAGGGGGCCAGGGGCATCTAGTCTGACCCCCACTTGGCTCCTAGGAACAGGGAGTCAGAAGGGTCCCTGGGGCATCTAGTCTGACCCCACTCGGCTCCTAGGAACAGTCAGAAGGGTCCCCGGGGCATCTAGTCTGACCCCACGGGGCCGAGTGGTCCCCCCCTCCCGCCGGCCCCCCGCCCCCCCCTGGGGGGCCACTCACGGGTCGGGCGGCCGCCCTCCTCCTGCCGGAAGCAGAGCACGTATCCCTCCAGGGCGCCGGGGCAGGTGGCCAGGGCCGGCGGCGGCTCCCACAGCACCGTGGCCGAGTGGCCCGTCCGGTTGGCCACGCGCAGGGCGATGCGGTCCTCCGATTCGGCGGCTGGGGGCGGGAGAGGCGGGGGGTGAGGCGGGGAGGTGCGCCCCCCTGAGGACTAGGAACTTGGCTAGGCTTAGGGATTGGGCCAGGGTGGGAGCCCGGAAATGGGAGACGTACCCCCCTAAGGACTAGAAACTTGGTTAGGCTTACGTTTGGGGCCAGGGCCAGGGTGCGAGCCCGGAAATGGGAGATTCGCCCCCCTGAGGACTAGCAACTTGGTTGGGCTTAGGGATTGGGCCAGGGTGTGAGCCCGGAAATGGGAGATGTACCCCCCTGAGGACTAGAAACTTGGTTATACTTAGGTTTGGGGCCAGGGCCAGGGTGCAAGCCCGGAAACAGGAGATCTGCCCCCCCTGAGGACTAGAAACTTGGTTAGGCTTAGGGATGCGGCTAGGGTGTGAGCCCGGAAATGGGAGATATGCCCCCCTGAGGACTAGAAACTTTGCCAGGCTTAGGGATTGGGCAAGGGTGTAAGCCCGGAACCGGGAGATACGCCCCCCTGAGGACTAGAAACTTGGTTGGGCTTTGGGATTGGGTTAGGGTGTGAGCCCGGAAATGGGATATACGCCCCCCTGAGGACCAGAAACTTGGTTAGGCTTACGTTTGGGGCCAGGGTGCGAACCCGGAAATGGAAGATCCACCCCCCTGAGGACTAGAAACTTGGCCAGGCTTATGTTTAGGGCCAGGGCCAGGGTGTGAGCCCGGAAATGGGAGACCCGCCCCCCTGAGGACTAGCGACTTGACCGGCAGCCTCACCCGGTCGGTGCAGCAGGTGCGCCAGGCCGAAGGTCCTCCAGGTGTCCGACTCGGGGTCCCATCCGTGCAGCGCCAGGCGGGAGCAGGCGCCGGGCGGCAGGAGCGCTGCGGGGCACATGGGTAGTGGGGCGGGGCGCATGGGTAGTGGGGCGGGGCGCATGGGTAGTGAGGTAAGGCACATGGGTACTGAGGCAAAGTGCATGGATACTGAGACAAGGCAAATGGGTAGTGGGGCGAGGCACATGGATACTGAGGCAAGGCACATGGGTACTGAGGTGAGGCACATGGGTAGTGGGGCGAGGCACATGGGTAGTGAGACAAGGCACATGGGTAGTGGGAAAAGGCACATGGGAAGTGCGGCGAGGCGCATGGGTAGTGAGGCAAGGCACATGGGTAGTGGGAAAAGGCACATGGGAAGTGCGGCGAGGTGCATGGGTAGTGAGGCAAGGCACATGGGTAGTGTGGCAAGGCGCACGGGTAGTGTGGCAAGGCGGATGGGTAGTGGGGCGAGGCACATGGATACTGAGGCGAGGCACATGGGTACTGAGGCAAGGCACATGGGTACAGAGGCAAGGAACATGGATACTGAGGCAAGGCACATGGGTACTAAGGCAAGGCACATGGATACTGAGGCAAGGCACATGGATCCTGAGGCGAGGCACATGGATCCTGAGGCGAGGCACATGGATCCTGAGGCGAGGCACATGGGTACTGAGGCAAGGCACATGGAACTGAGACCAGGCGCATGGATACTGAGACCAGGCACATGGATACTGAGGTGAGGCACATGGGTACTGAGGCAAGGCACATGGATACTGAGACAAGGCACATGGATCCTGAGGCAAGGCACATGGGTATTGAGGCAAGGCACATGGGTACTGAGGCAAGGCACATGGATATTGAGGCAAGGCACATGGGTACTGAGGCAAGGCACATGGGTCCTGAGCCAGGACCCGTGCCCCCTCCCTGTCCCCCCCCCTGTCGTCCCCCCTCGCCCCAGCCCTACCTGAGCTCTGCCCATCATCCCCGGCCCGGATGTCGGCGGCGTGGCAGGTCACCTCCAGCGCGGCGCCTCCCACGATGCCCTGCTCCAGGCAGAGCAGCTCGGCGTCCATCTTGGCCCGCCAGGCCAGGCTCACGTTGCCGCCGGATTGGTGCACAGCCCGGAAGGCGGGGCCTGGGGGGGGGGAGCCCCGAGAGGGGATTGGCCCCGGGTCTGGGGGGCGGGGGGGGCAGCCCTGGGGGCAATTCCAGGCATGGGGCCGCCCCGAGGGGACCCAATTGGGGGACCACCCCCCGGTCTTTGGGGTGGCTGGGGAGACGGGCTGGTGCCCCACAGCATGAGGGGCATGGGGCAACTCTTGGAGGAGACCCCCCCTCAGGGGGGCAGCCCTGGGGGCAATTCATATCCAGGCCCAGGCTCCAAAGGGGGGAGCTTTGGTCCCCTGGGGGGGGGCAGGCCATCCCCTGGCCCTCCGGGGCTGTTGTGGCACATGGGGAAGGGGGCCCCCGGCAGGGATGCAGGCCTGGGGCCGACCCCGTGATTGGGGGGCCGCCTGGGGGGGCCCTGCTGGGGGTGCATGCCCCCGTACCCCCCCGGGGGGGAACCCTGGGGGCAATTCCAGGCCCAGGCTCCAAAAGGGGGTGCTTCCCATGGCCCTTTGGGGCTGTTGTGGCACATGGGGAAGGGGGCCCCGGGCAGGGATGCGGGCCTGGGGGCGCCCCCGCGACCGGGGGGCCCCGCTTGTGGGGGGAGGAGGCCCCCCATGCCCCCCCTTGGGGCAGCCCTCCCCCCAGGGGTCCCGAGGGAACATAGGGAAGGAAGCCCGTCCCCAACCCCAACTGGGAGCCCCTGGGGGGGGGGGCACCCGGGGAGGACTCCGAAGCCCACCTGCCTGGCGCTCCGGCGGGATCTGCGCCTGGAAGGGCGGCGAGGGGCCGGCGGCGTTGTGGGCCCAGAGGGAGAGCTGGTAGCCGGCCCCCGAGAGTGCCCCCCACCAGTGGGTCTGGGGCCCCAGCGGGGCCTCGGCGGGGTCAAGGCAGGCGGGGGGGCAGAGCAGCGGCAGGAGGGCGGCCCAGAAGGAGACGTTCCCGAAGGCGGCGCTGGGGGCCTGCGGGGGGGGGGGGGCGGGGGGGTCAGGCTGGATGGCTGTGCGGGTCCCTTCTGCAGTCCTCTGTTCCCATGTTCCCCTGAGCAGAGCTGGGGTCAGACTAGATGACCCAGCGGCCCCTTTCACCTCGCTTGGTTTCCTTGTTCCCCTGAGCAGAGCTGGGGTCAGACTAGATGACCCAGCGGCCCCTTTCACCTCGCTTGGTTTCCTTGTTCCCCTGAGCAGAGCTGGGGTCAGACTAGATGGCCCAGGGAACATCTTCCACCTCGCTCGGTTCCCATGTTCCCCTGAGCGGAGCCGGGGTCAGACTAGATGGCCCGGAGACCCCTCCCGCCTCCCTCTGTCCCCATGTTCCCCTAAGCAGAGCCAGGGTCAGACTAGATGGCCCGGAGACCCCTCCCGCCTCCCTCTGTCCCCATGTTCCCCTAAGCAGAGCCAGGGTCAGACTAGATGGCCAGGAGACCCCTCCCGCCTCCCTCTGTCCCCATCTTCCCCTGAGCAGAGCCGGGGTCAGCCTAGATGACCCAGGAACCCCTCCCGCCTCCCTCTGTTCCCATGTTTCCCTGAGCAGAGCCGGGGTCAGCCTAGATGCCCCCGCCGCGCCCCCGCCTCGCTCTGTCTCCACGCCCTCCGCCCCCCCCACCCCGGCCCTCCACCCCCTGATCCGCGCTGCCCCCCGCCCCCCCGCTGCCCCCTACCTCCCACTCCAGCGTCAGGTTCCTCAGCCCATCTTCCCCCAGCGGCCCGACGGTGTAGTTGACCTGGGGACTCCGGAGCAGAGCTGTGGGGGGAACGGGAGAAGCGTTGGGGGGTTCCTGGGAAGGGGGGGGGAACGGGGGGGGCCCCAGGGGGGCACTTGGGGGGCCGGGGGGGACCCCTCACCTGCCGGGACCAGGAGGGGGCCGCTCCACTCGCTCCAGGTGCTGCTCCAGTGGGCCAGGCGCTGCCGCACCTGGACTTCGTACGGGATGTTCTCTGGGGGGGCGCAGGTCACTGCGGGAGGGGTGGGAGAGGGGGGTCAGGGGGGCCCATGTTCCCCGGAGCAGAGCCGGGGTCAGACTAGATGGCCCAGAGTTCCCTTGTGCTTTGCTCTGTGTCTATGATTCTCTGAGCAGAGCCTGGGTCAGACTAGATGCCCGGAGGCTCCTTCCGCCTTGCTCTCTTTCTATGTTCCCCTGAGCAGAGCCGGGGTCAGACTAGATGGCCCGGAGACCCCTTCTGCCTCGCTCTGTTCCCATGTTCCCCTGAGCAGAGCCGGGGTCAGACTAGATGACCCTCAGGCCCCTCCTGCCTCGCTCGGTGCCCATGTTCCTCTGAGTGGAGCCGGGGTCAGACTAGATGTCCCAGAGGCCCCTCCTGCCTCACTCTGTCCCCGTGTTCCCCTGAGCAGAGCTGGGGTCAGACTAGATGACCCAGAGGACCCATCTGCCTCTCTCTACTCCCATGTTCCCCTGAGCAGAGCCGGGGTCAGTCTAGATGCCCCCCAGACCCCCCCGCCTCCCCCTCTTCCCGCAGGGGCCCCCCTACCTGCCAGCTCGTTCCCGGACTCCCCGGCCTTCGCGGCGGAGCAGTTTCCCTGCGGGGAAGGAGAGGGGGCTCAGTTGGGGGGGGGCGGGGGGGGGGGGGGTTTTGGGGGGGTGGGTGGGGGTGTTTTGGGGGGCTGGGGGGTGTTTTGGGGGGCCGGGGGGCCCGGGGGGGTGCGAGGACCCCTGAGGGGACGGGGTGGAGGGAGCGATCCGTCCATGTGCTCGATAGGAAAGGGAGAAGATCAAAACAATGCAATGCAGAAAATTAAATTAAATTAAATTAAATTAAATTAAATTAAATAAGAGAAGATCAATACAAGACAATGCAATGCAGAAAATAAAAGAAAATAGAGAAGAGAAAATCAATACAATGCAATGCAGAAAATAAAATAAAATAAATAAGATCAAGACAATACAGAAAATAAAAGAAAATAAATAAGATAAAATCAAGACAATGCAGAAAATAAAAGAAAATAAATAAGATAAAATCAAGACAATACAATACAGAAAAGAAAAGGAAATAAGATAAAATCAAGACAATGCAGAAAAGAAAAGGAAATAAATAAGATAAAATCAATAAATGCAATGCAGAAAATAAAATAAAATAGGTAAGATAAAATCAATACAATTCAGAAAATAAAATTAAAACAATCCGATCCAATGCGTAAAATTAAAATGAAATAAAAACAATGCATAAAAACACATAGATAGATAGATAAATACAGAGTTGAAATACAATAAAATAGGACGATGGGCTAGTGGAGCTCGAAGGGGTCCTGAAGGCCATCTAGCCCACCCCCTGGATCAGGATGATGGAATACTAGAGCTGGAAGGGTCCCTGGATGCCATCCAGTCCACCCCCCCGGAGCAGGATGATGGGACAGTGGAGCCGGAAGGGGCCCCAAAGGCCATCCAGTCCCCCCCTGGATCAGGATGATGGGATAGTGGAGCCGGAAGGGGCCCTGAA
>NW_025336519.1:0-12388 GCF_004798865.1 Varanus komodoensis
CTTTTCGGGGCAAGTCTTGCCCATCTGTGAGGGTTTGGCCGGGAAATTGTGGACTCAGGGCGGGACTCCAACCGTCAGAATGCGCTCGGAACGGGCGGAAACGGAGGGCTACGTGGAGGGACAACGCCTCAAAGAGGACTAGGTGTGACCGTGTGGCCCTCTTTTCGGGTCAAATTTTTCCCCTCTGTCAGGGTTGGGCCGGAAAATCGTGGCCTCTGTGCGGGACTGCGACTGTCGGAAGGCGTTCAGAACTGATGGAAGCGGAGGCCTGCACGAGGGACAGATGCTCAAAGATGATTAGGTGTGTTCGCGTGGCCCTCTTCTCGGGGCAACTTTTTCCCCTCTGTCAGGGTAGGGCCGGGAAATCGCGGCCTCTGGGCGGGCCTCCGACCGTCGGAACGCGCTCGGTATGGGAAGAAACGGAAGCCTGCGCAGACGGAAAGCGTCTCAAAGAGGACTAGGTGCGTCAACGTCACCCTGTTTTTGGGGAAACCTTTGGGTCTCTGTCAGGGTGGGGCCGGGAAATCACGGATCCGGGCGGGCCTCCGACCGTGGAAACGCGATCGGTACGGGCAGAAACGGAGGCCTGCGTGGAGAGAGAGCGTCTCAAAAGGGACTAGGTTTTCCGCGTCGCCCTCTTTTTGGGGCAACTTCTGCCCCTCTGTCAGGGTGGGGCCGGTAAATCGTGGCCTCCAGGAGGGCCTCTGACCGTCAGAACGCGCTCGGAACGGGCGGAAACGGAGGCCTGCGCAGCGGGACAGTGTCTCAAAGAGGACTAGGTGTGTCCGCGGGGCCCTCTTTTTCGGGCAAATTTTGCCCCTCTGTAGGAGTAGGGCTGGGAAATCGCGGCCTCAGAGCGGGCCCCGTCCGCTGTAATGCGATCGGAATGGGCGGAAATGGAGGCCTGCATGAGGGACAGCGTCTCAAAGAGGACTAGGTTTTCCGCGTCGCCCTCTTTTTGGGGCAACTTCTGCCGCTCTGTCAGGGTGGGGCCTGGAACTCGCGGCCTATGGGCGGTTCTCCGACCTTCGGAACGCGGTCGGAATGGGCGGAAACGAAGGCCTGCGCGGAGAGACAGCATCTCAAAGAGAACTAGGTATGTCCGCGTCGCCCTCTTTTCGGGGCAAGTCTTGCCCATCGTTCAGGGTGAGGCTGGGAAATCGCAGCCTCTGAGCGGGCGTCCGACTGTCGGAACGCGCTCGGCAAGGGCAGAAACGGAGGCCTGCCTGTAGGGAAGGCGTCTCAAAGAGGACTAGGTGTGTACGCGTGGCCCTCTTTTCGGGGCAACTTTTGCCTCTCTGTCAGGGTGGGGCCGGGAAATCGCAGCCTCTGGGCTTGATTCCGAATGTGGAACGGGTTTGGAACGGGCGGAAATGTAGTCCTGCACGGTGGGACAGCGTGTCAAAGAGGACTAGGTGTGTCTGCTTCTACCTCAATTCGGGGCAACTTTTTCCTCTCTCTCAAGGTGGGGCTGGGAAATCACAGCCTTGCAGCCACACATGGACGCGCTCGGAACACGCGGAAACGGAGGCCTGCGCGGCGCGATAGCATCTCAAAGAGGACTAGGCGTGTACGCTTCTCCCTCTTTTTGGGTTAATTTTTCCTCTCTGTCAGGGTGGGGCTGGGAAATCACAGCCTTCGGGCGGGTCTCCGACCATCGAAACGCGGTCTGTACAGGCAGAAATGGAGGCCTGTATGGAGGGACAGCGACTGAAAGAAAACTAGGTGCGCTTTCGTCTCCCTCCTTTCGGGGCAACTTTTGCCCGTCTGCCAGAGTTGGGCCGGGAACTCAGACTTTCCGGGCGGGACTCTTATCGTCGGAACGCGCTCGGAATGGGCGGAAAGGGAGGCCTGGGTGGAGGGACAGCGTCTCGAAGGAGACTAGGTGTTTCCGCGTCACCTTCTTTTTGGGGAAACTTTTGCCCCTCTGTCAGGGTGGAGCCGGGAAATCGTGGCCTCTGGGCGGGCATCCGACCGTCGGAACGCACTCGGAACGGGTGCAAACGGATTCCTGTGCGGAGGGACAGCGTCCCAAAGGGGACTAGGTAAGTTCGCGTCACCCTCTTTTCGGGGCAACTTTGCACCTCTGTCAGGGTGGAGCCGGGAAATCACGGCATCTGGGCGGTCCTTTGACCGTCGGAACGCACTCGGAACGGCGGGCACAGACTCCTGCGCAGAGGGACACCGTCTCAAAGGTGACCAGGGGCGTGCATCTCCCTGTTTTCCGGGCATCTTTTGCCCCTCTGTCAGGGTGGAGCCGGGAAGTCGCGGACTCCGGGTGGGTCTACGACCGTCGGAACGTGCTCGGAATGGCTGGAAACGGAGGCCTGCGTGAGGGACTGCGTCTCCAAGGGAACCAGGAGTGTCCGTTTGGCCCTCTTTTCGGGGCAACTTTTGCCCTCTGTCAGGGTGGAGCCGGGAAATCCCGGCCTCCGGGCGGGCCGCAGGCCCTGGGAACGCGTACGGAACGGGCCGAAACGGAGGCCTGCGTGGAAGGACAGCATCTCAAAGAGGACTAGGTGTGTCCGCCTGGCCCTCTTTTCGGGTCAACTTTTAGGCCTCTGTCAGGGTGGGGCTGGGAAATCGTGGCCTCCGGGCCGGCATCGGACCGTCGGAATGCGCTCGCAACGGGCTGAAACGGATTTCGGCGCCGAGGGACAGCGTCTCAAAGGTGACTAGCTGCGTACATCTCCCTGTTTTCCGGGCAACTTTAGCCCTTCTGTCAGGGTGGAGCCGGGAAGTCGCGGCCTCCGGGCAGGTCTCCGACCGTCGGAACGTGCTCAGAATGGGCGTAAATGGAGGCCTGCGCGAGAGACTGCGTCTCCAAGGGAACCAGGTGTGTCCGTGTGGCCCTTTTTTCGGGGCAACTTTTGCCCTCTGTCAGGGTGGTGCTGGGAAATAGTGGCCTCCGGGCGGTCCTCCGACCATCGGAACGCACTCGGAATGGGCGGAAACGGATTTCTGCGCTGAGGGACACCGTGTCACAGGGGTCTTGGTGTGTCCGCGTCACCCTATTTTTGGGAAACTTTTTGGCCTCTGTCAGGGTGGGGCCGGGAAATCGCGGCCTCTGGGGGGGTCTCCGACCATCGGAACGTCCTTGGAATTGGTGGAAAAGGAGGCCTGCGTGGAGAGACAGCGTCTCAAAGAGGACTAGGGGTGTCCGCGTGGCTCTCTTTTCGGGGAAACTCTTGCCCCTCTGTCAGGTTGGAGCCGGGAAATTGTGGCCTCTGGGCGGTCCTCCGACCGTCGGAACGCACTCGGAACAGCAGGTACAGATTCCTACGGGGAGGGACAGCTTCTCAAAGGTGACTGGGAGCGTGCATCTCCCTGGTTTCCGGGCAACTTTTGCCGCCTTGTCAGGGTGGAGCTGGGAAGTCGCGGCCTCCGGGTGGGCCTCTGACCGTCGTAACGCTCCCGGTATGGGTAGAAACGGAACCTTGCGCGGAGGGACAGCATCTCAAAGAGGACTATGTGTGTCCACGTGGCCCTCTTTTCGTAGCAACCTTTGCCCCCCTGTAAGGGTGGTGCCAGGAAATCGCGGCCTCTGGGCGGGTATCCGACCGTCGGAACGCACTCGGAACGGGTGGAAACGGATTCCTGCGTGGAGGGACAGCGTCTCAAAGGGGACTAGGTAAGTTCGCGTCACCCTCTTTTCGGGGCAACTTTGCCCCTCTGTCAAGGTGGAGCCGGGAAATCGGGGCCTCCAGGCGGTCCTCCGACCGTCGGAACGCGCTCAGAATGGGCGGAAACGGATTTCTGCGCGGAGGGACACCGTGTTACAGGGGACTTGGTGTGTCCGCGTCACCCTATTTTTGGGAAACTTTTTGGCCTCTGTCAGGGTGTGGCCGGGAAATCGCGGCCTCCGGGCGGTCCTCCGACCGTCGGAACGGTTTCGGAACGGCGGGCACAGACTCCTGCGCAGAGGGACATGGTCTCAAAGGTGACCAGGGGCGTGCATCTCCCTGTTTTCCGGGCATCTTTTGCCCCTCTGTCAGGGTGGAGCCGGGAAGTCGCGGACTCCAGGCGGGTCTACGACCGTCGGAACGCACTCGGAATGGCCGGAAACGGAGGCCTGCGTGAGGGACTGCGTCTCCAAGGGAACCAGGGGTGTCCGTGTGGCCCTCTTTTCGGGGCAACTTTTGCCCTCTGTCAGGGTGGAGCCGGGAAATCCTGGCTTCCGGGCGGGCCGCAGGCCGTGGGAACACGTATGGAACGGGCCGAAACGGATGCCTGCGTGGAAGGACAGCATCTCAAAGAGGACTAGTTGTGTCCGCCTGGCCCTCTTTTCGGGTCAACTTTTGGGCCTCTGTCA
This sequence comes from Varanus komodoensis, assembly GCF_004798865.1. Lineage (NCBI taxonomy): Eukaryota > Metazoa > Chordata > Lepidosauria > Squamata > Varanidae > Varanus > Varanus komodoensis. The sequence continues at coordinate 4,313 of NW_025336519.1, forward strand.
GGGTGGGGCTGGGAAATCGCGGCCTCCGGGCCTGCATCCGACCATCGGAATGCGCTCAGAACGGGCTGAAACGGATTTCAGCGTGGAGGGACAGCGTCTCAAAGGTGACTAGCTGCGTGCATCTCCCTGTTTTCTGGGCAACTTTAGCCCCTCTGTCAGGGTGGAGCCGGGAAGTCGCGGCCTCCGGGCGGGTCTCCGACCGTCGGAACGTGCTCAGAATGGGCGGAAATGGAGGCCTGCGCAAGAGACTGCATCTCCAAGGGAACCAGGAGTGTCCGTGCGGCCCTCTTTTCGGGGCAACTTTTGCCCTCTGTCAGGGTGGTGCTGGGAAATCGCGGCCTCTGGGCGGTCCTCCGACCGTCGGAATGCACTCGGAACGGCGGGCACAGATTCCTGCGCGGAGGGACAGTGTCTCAAAGGTGACTAGGTGCATGCATCTCCCTCTTTTCCTGGCAACTTTTGCCCCTGTGTCAGGGTGGAGCCAGGAAGTTGCAGCCTCCGGGCGGGTCTCCGACCGTCGAAACGCGCTCGGAATGTGCAGAAACGGAGGCCTGCGCGAGGGACTGCGTCTCCAAGGGAACCAGGTGTGTCTGTGTGGCCCTCTTTTCGTGGCAACTTTTGCCCTCTGTCAGGGTGGAGCCGGGAAATCCTGGCCTCCGGGCGGGCCTCAGACCATGGGAACACGTACGGAACAGGCAGAAACGGAGGCCTGCGTAGAAGGACAGTATCTCAAAGAGGACTAGGTGTGTCTGCGTGGCCCTCTTTTCGGGTCAACTTTTGGGCCTCTGTCAGGGTGGGGCCGGGAAATCGCGGCCTCTGGGTGGGCCTCCGACCATCGGAATGCGCTCGGAATGGGTGGAAACCGATGCCGGTGCGGAGGTACAGCGCCTCCAAGAGGACAAGGTGGAAGCGCGTCACCCAGTTTTCGGGGCAAATTTTGCCCCACTGTCAGCGTGGGGCCCGGAAATCGTGGCCTCCGGGCAAGCCTCCGACCTTCGGAACCTGCTCGGAACGGGCAGAAGCAGAGGCCTGCACGGAGGGAAAGCGTCTCAAAGGGGACTAGGTGTGTCCGCGTCGCCCCCTTTTTGGGATAACTTTTGGGCCTCTCTCAGGGTGGGGCCAGGAAATCACGGCCTCTGGGCGGGCCTCCAACTGTCGGAACGTTCTCGGAACGGACGGAAACGGAGGCGTGTGCGGGGGGACAGTGTCTCAAAGTGTACTCTGTATGTTCGCGTGACGCTCTTTTTGGGGCAACTTCTGGGCCCCTGTCAGGGTGGGGCCGGGAAATCGCGGCGTCCGGGTGGGCCTCCGACCATAGAAACGTGCTCGGAACGGGCAGAAACGGAGGCCTGCACGAGGGACAGCGTCTCAAAGAGGACTATGTATGTCCGCGTGACCCTCTTATCGGGGCAACCTTTGGACCTCTGTCAGGGTTGGGCCGAAAAAATCGCGGCCCCTGGGCGGGCCTCCGACCGTCGGAACATGCACTGAAGGGGCTGAAACGGAGGCCTGCACGCGGGACAGCGTCTCAAAAGGGACTAGGTGTGTCCGTGTGGCCCTGCTTTAGGCCTAACTTTTGCCCCTCTGTCAAGGTGGAGCTGGGAAACCCCGGCCTCCTGGCGGGCCTCAGACCATGGGAACGTGTTCGGAACGGACAGGAACAGAGGTCTGCGTGGAAGGACAGCGTCTCAAAGAGGTCTAGGTGTGTCCGCGTGGCACTCTTTTCGGGACAACTTTTGGGCCTCTGTCAGGGTGGGACCGCGAAATCCCGGCTTCCGGGCGGGCCTCCGAACGTCGGAACGCGCTCGGAATGGGCGGAAACGGAAGCCTGCGCAAAAGACAGTGTCTCAAAGATGACTGGGTGCGTGCGTTTTGCCCTGTTTTCTGGGCAACTTTTGCCTCTCTGTCAGGGTGGGGCCTGGAAATCCCGGACTTCGGGCGGGCCTCCGCCTGTCGTAACGTGCTCGGTATGGGCAGAAACGGAGGCCAGCGCGGAGGGACAGTGTCTCCAAGAGGACTGGATGCGTGCATCGCCCTGTTCTCCTGGCAACTTTTGCCCCTCTGTCAGGGTGAAGCCAGGAAGTCGCGGTTTCCGGGCGGAACTCCGACTGTCAGAACGCTCTCGGAATGGGCGGAAATGGAGGCCTGCGCGAGGGATTGCGTCTCGAGAGAACCAGGTGTGTCCATGTGGCCCTCATTTTGGGGCAACGTTTGCCCCTCTGTCAGGGTGGAACCGGGAAATCCTGGCCTCCGGGCGGGCCTCAGACCGTGGGAACGCGCTCGGAATGGGCTAAAACGGAGGCCTGCATGGAAGGACAGCGTCTCAAAGAGGACTATGTGTGTCGGCGTGGCCCTCTTTTCGGGGCAACTTTTGCCCTTCTGTCAGGGTGGAATCGGGAAATCCCAGCCTCTGGGCGGGCCTCAGACCGTGGGAACGCGTTCGGTATTGGCAGAAACGGAATTCTGCGCGGAGGGACAGCGTCTCAAAGAGGAGTAAGTGCGCGTGCGTGGCCCCTTTTTGGGGCAACTTTTGCCCCTCTATCAGAGTGGGGCCGGGAAATCGCGGACTCCGGACGGAACTCTGACCGTCGGAACGTGCTCAGAACAAGCGGAAACGGAGGCCCCTGCAGAGGGACAGTATCTCAAAGAGTACTATGTGGGTCCGCGTGGCCCTCTTTTCGGGGCAACTTTTGGACCTCTGTCAGGGTTGGGCCGTGAAATTGTGGCCTCTTGGCGGACCTTCGACCGTCAGAACGCGCACGGAATGGGCGGAAATGGATTTCTGCGCGGAGGGAAAGCGTCTCAAAGGGGACTAGGTGTGCCCGCGTTACCCTCTTTCTCGGGATACTTTTGGCCCTTTGTCAGGGTGGGGCCGGCAAATTGCGGCCTCCGGGCATGCCTCCGAACGTCAGAACGTGCTCGGAACGGGCAGAAATGGAGGCCTGCGCGAGGGACATCGTATCAAATGGGACTAGGTCTGTCCGTGTCACCCTGTATTCGGGGCAACATTTGACCCTCTGTAAGGGTGGGGCCGGGAAATCGCGGCCTCCAGGCGGGACTCCGACCGTCGGAACGCGCTTCGAAATGGCGGAAATGGAGGCCTGCGTGGACGGACAACGTCTGCAGGAGGACTAGGTGTGTCCGTGTGGCCATCTATTCGGGGCAACTTTTGCCCGTCTGGCAGGTGGGGCTGGGAAATCGCGGCCTCCGGGCGGGCCTCCGACCGTCGGAATGCGCTCGAAATGGGCAGAAAAGGAGTCCTGCGCTGAGGGATAGCGTCTCAAAGAGGACTAGGTTTATCCGCGTCACCCCCTTATCGGGGAAACTTTTGGCCCTCTGTCAGGGTTGATATAGGAAATCCCGGCCACCGGGTTGGCCTCAGACCATCGGAAAACGCTCGGAAGGGGAGGAAATGGAGGCCTGCGCAAGGGACAGCTTCTGAAAGAGGATTAGGTTTGTCCGAGTCGCCCTCTTTCCGGTGCAACTTTTGCCCCTCTGTCAGCGTGGTGCCGGGAAATCTAAGCCTCCGGGCGGGCCTCCGACCGTGGGAACGCGATCGGAACGGGCGAAACGGAGTTCTGCGCAGAGGGACAGCGTCTGAAAGAGGACTAGGTGTGTCAGAGTCCCCCTCTTTTTGGGGCAACTTTTGTCTTTCTGTCAGGGTGGGGCCAGGAAATCGCGGCCTCCGGAAGGGCCTCTGACTGTTGGAACGCACTCAGAACGGGTGGAAACGGAGAGATGCGCGGAGGGACAGCGTCTCCAAGAGGACTAGGTGCGCGCGCATCGCCCTATTTTCATGACAACTTTAGCACCACTGTCAGCGTGGGGCCAGGAAATCTCTGCCACCACGCGGGCTTCCGACCGTCGGAACACGCTCGGAACAGGCGGAAGCGGAGGCCTGCGTGGAGGGTCAGCGTCTCAAAGAGGACTAGGTGTGTCCGCGTCACCCTCTTTTTGGGGTAACTTTTCACCCCCTTTCAGAGTGAGGCCGGGAAATTTCGGCCTCCGGGCGGGACTCCGACCATCGGAACGCGCTTGGAATGGGTGGAAGCGGAAGCCTGCGCAGAGGGACACCGTCTCAAAGAGGATTATGTGTGTCCGCATTGCCCTCTTTTCAGGGCAACTTTTGGCCTTCTGTCAGCATGGGGCCGGGAAATCTAGACCTCCGGGCGGGCCTCCGACTGTCTGACCGCACTCGGAATGGGCGGAAGCGGAGGCCTGCGCGAGGGACAATGTCTCAAAGAGTACTAGGTGTGTCCACGTGGCCCTCTTTTGGGGGAAACTTTTACCCCCCTGTCTGGGTTGAGCCGGGAAATCGCGGCCTCTGGGTGGTCCTCCGACAGTCGGAACGCACTCAGAACGGGGGCACAGATTCCTGCGTGGAGGGACAGCGTCTCGGAGGTGACTAGGTGCGTGCATCTCCCTGTTCTCCGGCAACTTTTGCCCCTCTGTCAGGGTGGGGCCGGGAAATTGCGGCCTCCGAGAGGGCCTCCGAATATCGGAACGCGCTTGGAACGGGTGGAAACGAAGGCCTACGCGGAGGGACAGCGCCTCCAAGAGGACTAGGTGGACGTGCTTCACCCTGTTTTTGGGGCAACTTTATCCCCACTGTCAGCGTGGGGCCGGGAAATTGCTGCCTCTGGGCAAGCCTCCGACCGTCGGAACGTGCTCGGAATGGGCAAAAACAGAGGCCTGCGCAGAGGGACAGCGTCTCAAAGGGGACTAGGTGTGTCAGCATCACCCTCTTTTTAGGGAAACATTTGGGCCTCTGTCAGGGTGGGACCGGGAAATCATGGCCTCCGGGCGTACGTCCGACCGTCGGAACGTGCTCAGAACGGGCGGAAACGGACGCCTGCGAGGAGGGACAGCGTCTCAAAGAGGACAAGGGGTGTTCGCGTCACCCTCTTTTCGGGGCAACTCTTGCTCCTCTGTCAAAGTGGGGCCAGGAAATCATGGCCTCCGGGCGTACGTCCGACCGTTGGAATGCGCTGGGAACAGGCAGAAATGGACGCCTGCGCGGAGGGACAGCGTCTCAAAGGGGACTAGGTGTATCCGCATCACCCTCTGTTTGGGGCAACTTCTGGCCCTCTATCAGGGTGGAACCGGGAAATCGCGGCCTCCGGGTGGTCCTCTGACCGTCGGAACGCGCTCGGAATGGGTGGAAACGGAGGCCTGCATGGAGGGACAGCGTCTCCAAGAGGACGAGGTGCGCGCGTATCCCAGTGTATTCGGGACAACTTAAGCCCCACTGTCAATGTGGGGCCAGGAAATCTCTGCCTCCAGGCGGGCTTCCGACCGTCGGAACATGCTCGGAACAGGCGGAAGCGGAGGCCTGCATGAGCACAGTGTCTCAAAGAGGACTAGGTTTTCCGCGTCGCCCTATATTTGGGGCAACTTTTGCCCCACTATCGTGGTTGGGCCCGGAAATCGCGGCGTCCCGGCGTGCATCCGAACATGGAACGTGCATGGAACGGGCCGAAACGGAGTTTTGCGCGGAGGGACAGCTACTCAATGAGGACAAGGTGTGTCTACCTGGCCCCCTTTTCTTGGCAACTTTTGCCCCTCTGTCAGAGTGGGGCCGGGAAATCGGGGCCTCCGGGTGGGCCTCCGACTGTAGTAACGCGCTCGGAACAGGCAGAACGGAGGCCTGCATGGAGCGACAGCGTTTCAAAGAAAACAAGGTGCGCACGCGTCGCCCTGTTTTCAGGGCAACTTTTGCCCCTCTGTCATGGTGGAACTGGGAAATCGTGGCGTCCGGGCGGGCCTCCGACCGTCAGAACGCAATCGGAATGGGCGGAAACGGAGGCCTGCGTGGAGGGACAGCGTCTCAAAGAGAATTCGGTGTGTCCGCGTGGCCCTCTTTTTGGGGCAACTTTTGCCCCTCTGTCAGGGTGGGGCTGTGAAATCGCAGCCTCTGGGACTGCATCCGAACGTAGAACTCGCTCGGAACGGGCGGAAACGGAGCGCTTCGCGGAGCGAGACCATCTCAAAGAAGACTAGGTGTGTCCGCATGGCCCTCTTTTTGGGGCAAATTTTGCCCCTCTGTAAGAGTGGGGGCGGGAAATCGCGGCCCCAGGGCGGGCCCCGTCCCTAGGAACACGCTCGGAATGGGCGGTAATGGAGGCCTGCGCGGTGGGACAGCGTTTCAAAGAGGACTAGGTGTGTCTACTTCTCCCTCAATTTGGGGCAACTTTTTCTTCTCTCTCAGGGTGGGGCCAGGAAATCGCTGCCTTCGTCGGGCCTCCGACTGTCGAAACGCGGTCGGTACAGGCAGAAATGGAGGCCTGCATGTAGGGACAGCGTCTCAAAGAGGACTAGTGTGTCCGCGTGGCCCTCTATTCGGGGCAACTTTTGCCCCTCTGTCAGGGTGGGGCCGGGAAATCGCAGCCTCTGGGCTTGCAGCTGCACGTCAAACATGCTCGGAACACGCGGAAACGGAGGCCTGCGTGGCGCGACAGCATCTCAAAGAGGACTAGGGGTGTAAGCTTCTCCCTCTTTTTGGGTTAATTTTGCCTCTCTGTCATGGTGGGGCCGGGAAATCACAGCCTTCGGGCGGGCCTCCGACCATCGAAACGCGGTCGGTACAGGCAGAAATGGAGGCCTGTGTGGACGCACAGTGTCTCAAAGAAAACTAGGTGCGCCTTCGTCTCACTCCTTTCGGGGCAACTTTTGCCCGTCTGCCAGAGTGGGGCCGGGAACTCGCACCCCCTGGGCGGGACTCTGACCGTCGGAATGCGCTCGGAATGGGCAGAAAGGGAGGCGTGGGTGGAGGGACAGCGTCTCAAAGAGGACTAGGTGTGTCCACATGGCCCTCTTCTCGGGGCAACTTTTGCCCCTCTGTCAGGTTGGGGCCGGGAAATCGCGGACTTCGGGCGGGCCTCTGACCGTCGGAACAAGCTCTGTACACGTGGTAACGCAGGCCTGCGCGGCGGGACAGCGTCTCAAAGAGGACAAGTTGTGTCCATGTGGAACTCTATTCAAGGCAACGTTTTCCCTTTTTTCAGGGTGGGGCCGGGAAATGGTGGCCTCTGGGCGGGCCTTCGACCGTCGGAATATGAACGGAACAAGCGGAAATGGAGGCCTGTGCGGCGAGACAGCGTCTCAAAAAAACTAGGTGCGCGTGCATCTCCCCCCTTTTGGGGCAACTTTTGCCCCTCTGTCAGGGTGGGGCCGGGAAATCGCGGCTTCCGGGCAGGCCTCCGACCGTCAGAACGCCCTCGGAACGGGTGCAAATGGAGGCCTGTATGAGGGACAGCGTCTCAAAAAAGACTAGGTTTTCCGCGTCCTCCTCTTTTTGGGGCAACTTTTGCCACTCTTTCAGCGTGGAGCTGGGAAATTGCAGCCTACGGGTGGCTTCCGACCGTAAAAACGTGGTGGGTACAGGCGGAAACGGAGTCCTGCGCGGAGGAACACGATCTCAAAGAAGACTAGTTGTGTCCTTGTGTCACTCTTTTCGGGGCAACTTTTGCCTCTCTGTCAGGGTGGGGCCGGGAAATCCCGGCCTTCGGGTGGTCCTCCGACCGTCGGAACGCACTCGGAACGCCCGGAAATGGAGTCCTGCACGGAAGGACAGCGTCTCAAAGCGGACTAGGTGTGTCCGTGTGGCCCTCTTTTCGGGTCAACTCTTTCTCTTCTTTCTGGGTCAGGCTGGGAAATCGCAGCCACCGGGCAGCAGCAGAACGTGGAACGCGCTCGGAACGGGCGGAAACGGAGGCCTGCTTGGAGCGACAGCGTCTCAAAGAGAACTAGGTATGTCTGCGTCGCCCTCTTTTCGGGGCAAGTCTTGCCCATCTGTCAGGGTGGGGCTGGGAAATCGCAGCCTCTGAGCGGACCTCCGACTGTCGGAACGCACGCGGTAAGGGCAGAAATGGAGGCCTGCGTGTAGGGACAGTGTCTGAAAGAGGTCTTGGTGCCCACCCGTCGCCCTGCTTTCGGGGCTACTTTTGCCTCTCTGTCAGGTTGGGGCCGGGAAATCGCGGCCTCTGGGAGGGCCTCCGACCTTCGGAACGTGCTCAGAATGGGCAGAAATGGAGGCCTGCGCGAGGGACAGCGTCTCAAAAGGGACGAGGTGTGTCC
>NW_025336520.1:0-7709 GCF_004798865.1 Varanus komodoensis
ACCGTGCAGGTACACTGTGGGGCATCTGGGCCGCGCGGAGCAGCCTGGGAGACACCTCCTCTGCGCATAAGGAGCACAAAGGGAAGCCAGCCGATGGGTCGTGGGGCTGCAGAAATGCACGCCAACCTGCAAGAATGGTCCCTGGGACCACTCCCAGCCACAAAGGGATGGGCGCCGGGAAGGGGAGGGGGGTGGGAGTCTGCAGCACTCCCCCCGGGGCCCAGAATGGCTGCCCGTCCTGCCAGGGGCGTGCGCACGGCCACGGTGCCTGCCCCCAGCTCAGGGCTGGGCTCACCTCGCCTTGCCTCGCCAGCCCTCACCCCTGGCAGAAGGAAAGCGCCCTGCGCCCTGCAAGGAGGGCCGGCAGACGGCGCTCGCCCTCCCGTGGCCGCACGCTGCCTGTGCCTGGCGCGCCTTCGCAAAGGCCTGGAGCAGCTGATGCCCGCGGGGGCCACCCTCCGTGCGCGCGGGGAGCCTTCAGCCTCTGCAGGTGGCCGGCCGGCCGACGCGTCCCCCCCTCGCTAGCTCGCTCGCTCGCGGCTGCTGCACGGCAGACAAAGAGGGTGCCCACGCCGGACGCACGTGAGGCAGGAGGGGCTTGGAGCACGGCTGCCTCGGGGCTGTGGAGACCTGCCGCAGGGGAGCAGAGGCGCCCGGCCCGACGATCCCTCCTCCTTCCCCGCCGGCTCCTTTTCACGGACGGACGGAGGGCCCGCCGAGCTGACAGCAGCCGGTCCCCGCCCACGCCATTTTGTGGTGCAGGCGATGCAGGAGGGAGCAGCGCCTCGGCCGGGGAGAGCCAGCCGCCCCCCGAGGGCACGCTGGGTGGCCCGGCAGCACAGTTCCACCGGCACCCCGCCTCCGGCGAGGGCACACTCAGCCCCTGCGGACAGCTCTGGCCGCACAGCACTCCCCGGAGCGCCGCAGATGTGCGCAGAGAAGCCTCGCGTGGGGAGCGCCCGGCCGGCTGGCCCGGGCACGCACCCAACCTGAGGAGAAAACGAACAGCCGCCAGGGTCCCAAAGGCGGCTGCGCAGCGAGCAAAGGGTAGGGTGGCACAGCCGGGGAGTGGAGCACCCAGATTCCACCCTCTGCAGGGTGGAGCTGGGCCTACTGGCGCCGAACTCCGCCACCGTCTGCTCTCTGCTTCGGGCCACAGGAGGGGAGGCAGTGCTGCTCCGGGGCAACGTGCCGCCACCGCCTGCCCAGCCTCCCCACCCCACGGTGGCATCCAACAGCAGCCCCCGCCTGTTCCCAGAGCTCCCTCCCACCCCAGCCCGAGCCGAGCCCGGGCCCAGAGCACACCAGAAGCCCTCACAGAGGGCGATCCATGGAGAACGGGTGCGATACCACAGGCGTGCTCACACGGGAGCCGGGCGGGAGAGAAACAGACAGGGAAGCGGAAATGGATTGTGCCAACCTGCGAAGATCCGAGCGCGAGAGAGTAGCCTGCACGGATTTGCGCAGCTCAGCCGCCTGCTTGCGCCATGCTCACACCGTTGGCTTCCTGCCTCCGAGAATTCGGTTTAGTAGGACAAGATGAATGAAGTTGGCGTGACATAGTAATAGCGCAGCGGGTGGGGGGAGGCCTCCATCAGAGGCATGAGGTTCGGTAGATCCCCCTCAACAAGCAATGGCAGGGAATCAGCCTGCGGGAGAAGAGCTGCTCAGCCCAGGCCCGGCCCTTTCCAAGCCAGGGGAATTCTGGAGCAGGCAGGCACCTGGCTGAGTGCGGCCATCGCTGGCCTCGCTCGATTAACTGACCGAAGCCTCGGCCTGGACGAACCAGCGTGGCTGACTGTGGGGGTTCCTCAGCCTGGGACGTCCGGGTGGCCCTCCCGCAAGCACATCCCCTGCCCCGCACTGGACAAGGCCTCCTCACTCCTGTTCCACGGCGATGCTCATCGCTTGGCCCAGGGAGAAAGGGGGGAGCAACTTTATCTGGAGAAATGCAGCTTGCCAGTAAGGCTGCAAGAACCCCAGGCCCTCGTGCTCCCAGCTCTCCACCGTCTACAGGTTTATCCTGTACATTGGTCTAAACTGCGTCAGAAAGGTAGAACTGCGGGGGGCTGGGGGGTCTTGGCTTCAGCGGTGCAACAGCTGGTGTCTTAAGGAGCCTCGCATGATATCTTCTGCAGGACGACTAGAAAAGAGCGGCTTCAACCAGACGGCTTAAAATGGGTGCGTTTACACACTGCGGTGCATGGAGAGAGTCTCACCCCACTAAGGGAGGGACATGCTGACTGCAGGCTCCTTACTCGTCCGTCCGTCCACCCGTCCTAGTGGACCACAGACGTGACTGTCTGCGGCACCCTTCTCCGGCCGGGTGCCCCCAGATGTGTCGGCGTGCAGCCCCCGTTCTTCCCAGCCAGCGGCTGCTCTGGGGGCTGCGGTCCACAGTGCCTGGGGGGCACCAGTGGGCAGGAGGCTGCCCAGCTGCATTCGAGGACAGGAGGTGGATTCCTGCACGCACGCCGAGGATTCCTCATGCCGGGGCCCGGTTGCTGTCCAGATGTTTTGGCACCCAGCTCCCATTCCTCCTCACCATTAGTGCTCTGGCTAAGAAGCACCGCAGCTGCATGCCACAACATCTGGAGGACCACGCGATGCCCACCTCGGGCTCAGCACCCACACCGGCATCCAGACCCCCCAGTCACACACGCACACGCTACAGCGGGCTTGCAATGGAGGGGGTCCACGGGGCGTCCCCACTTGCGTCCCGGACAAGTAACAGGCCGAGGAGGCTCCCGTACGAACTCCAGGTGAGTCGAGCAGGTAGCCCTCCTCTCCCAGCCCCAGGTCAAGGCCCCTGCAAGGGGTCCCAGCCAGCTTCCAACACGCAGCATGCTGCTCCCCCTGATGGCTCTCTCTTGCCACCCTCCCCCCCGTGCCACCCCAGACCCCACCCCCCGCTTCAGGGCCAGGGTCCACTTCAGTGAGCCTTGACAATGGGGGGCTGCTGCAGTGACCGCACCCACCCTACGCTGTTCCCTCCCCTTTCAGCTGGGACCCCCTCATAAAAACAAGAGACAGCTGTTATGGGCATTTCCTCCCTCCAGAAAAGGCTATAAAATGTTCCAACTGCAGCCAAAGATTGGGGGCGGCGGCGAAGGAGGCTCAGCTCATTAGCAGCTGCACGGGGAACCCTGGAGCAGGACGGGGGTGGGGTGGGGAGGGGGAGTGAGCGGGGAGGAGGCAGGCAGCCCTACTAATGCAAAACAGCTCAGTCCTGGGAGAGAAAACATGAACCAGGCAGAGAGAACGGGACGGGGGGAGGGCGGGCGCTCCAAGCCCCCGTTCCAGGAGCCCCCGCCCCCACGGGGCCTGGCCCCACTGCAGGCGCACTGGCCGGCCGAGATGAGCTGGCACCAGGCAGAGGAAATTCCAGCTCTGTTGCGTCTGGCAGCCGCGCTGGGCTCTGGCCGCAGCCACCTGGAAAGCAGCGACTCAGCAATTTTCTTGCCATGCGAGGGGGCCGGCCCAGGTTGCGCCTCCCCCCACCCCCAGCAGACTCCCACAGGCCCCGTGCCACCAGGGGCCGCCGCTCTCGGACCCCTGGCAGCACGGCTCCCCGCCTGGCCCAGGGATCCCTCCACCGGAGACAAGTTCAAACCGGGCCATGGCACGGCCGGCAGGATGCGCCCGCCTTCGCCTGCCAGTGACCTGCTGCGCTGGACTGGTGCAGCGGGTGACTCCGGCCCGGCCCGGCCCTCCCGTGCCCAGGCTGCACCGGGGGCCAGAGCACGGAGCACGGCTCGCGGGAGGCTCCTCCGCACGGGGCACTCTCCCGCGGGGACCACAGCGGCACGGATCCCTTTGGCAGAGGCGTGCGCAGTCTGGCGCTGGGCGGCAAGCGGCTGGCTCGGGGGGCCCCGCAGGACAGTGCGGCATCCCATCGGCATCCTTCCTGTCCGGGGGCGTTGCCAAGCCTTATGGGCAAAGAGCCTCCCGCATGTTTTCGCCCGCATCCAAGCCAGCCTGGCTGGGAGGAAGAAAGGGCCTCACCTGCAGGCTTGCCAGGCACCTCGGGTCGGGGACAAGGGGCCTCAGCCCCCCCAAGGGCACGGGACAGTGCTCCAAGCCCTGGCAGTGCGCGCAGCCCACACAACAAGCCCCTCGCTGAGCAGAAGGTGCACCTGAGTGTCCCTCCTCTCCCCACAGTCATTCATGTTCCTCTGACGGACAAGAGCAAGGCTCCCCACGAGCGGGACAGTGCCAGGCTCCCACGAGCCAGCGGATTACGGCCCAAGGTCGGGATGGGATCACAGCAGAGCAGAGCAGAGCAGAGCAGAGCTGCAGGGGGCCACTGGCTCCACCGCCCTGCTCAGCACAGGACTCCAAGCCACACCATCCTTCTCCGAGGGCTGTCCAGCTCCAGCCTGAGCGCCTCCGGTGTGGGAGAGCCCACAGCCTCCCGAGGTCACCTGTTCCACTGCCAGCCGGCATCAACAGGCAGGAAAAATCTTCCTGCCATCTAGCCGGGATAGTTAAACCATGGGATTTGCTGTCATGGACAGGACACTTTGGAGAACTTTCATTCACGGGGCTGCCGAAAGTCGGAGACGACTTGATGGCAAACGGCAAGCACAACTAGTCCCGATGGCTGGAGGCTTCCTCCGGATTCAGAGGCAGCACGTCAATGTCCACTGGTTGATGGAGAACTTGGGAGCTGATTTTAAAGATAGCAAATTATGCATGTTTGAGCTTATTGTATTTATTTTTTTCAGTGCTGTAACAGTTTAACTTTAAACGTTGCTTTCATATATTCCATTTTATGCTGTGCCTCTGCTATGCTTCTTTGCTGAAACATAGCAATTGCTGTTACGGTTTTGTGCTTTTAGATAAATGTGTGTGTCTTTTTAACATTTGTTTAACTTTTGCTAACCCCTCAGACAGCCTTGGCTATTGGGTGGTATAAAAATGGAGCAAACAAACAGATAAACTTGGGCAGCGGCCTGATGCTGTGTTCATGCCCTGTTTGTGCTTTTCCCAAGGCTGGCCACTGCGGGAGCAGAATCCTGGGCAACGCAGTCCCCTGCCTAGGCTGAGCCGCTCTCCGGGCTCCTCTGACGTCCGTGCAGCCATCTGAGCAGACAGCCGGAAAACTTCAGAACCACAGTGGAACCAGCGAGGAGGAAGAGAAATGCACAGTGCAAGCCCTGCACCTTCGCCTTGGGGCCCACAGGGAAGCACAGAATAGTAAGAGGCGGAAGGGGCCAAGAGGCCATCAGGTCCACCCCGCTGCTGTTGTGGGACACCTCGCTCCACCGGCCCAGAAGATCAGGAGCGGCCTTCACGGCAGACAAAAGCAGGGCCAGCTCCTTGCTCTCCCACCGAGGCTACCCAGATGGTGGCTCCCAGCCAAGGTCAATCCCACGGGCCCCGAGGGGCAGCCAGCTGCAGGGAGAGGCCCAGCTCCTGCCCGCACACACAGCCCTGCCTGGCTGTCCTTGCTCAGCACCCCAGTGCCACAAGCTCGTCTCCACGGTCCAGGAGGGAGGGTGCTCCCCCTGGCACTGCACATAGGGCAGCATGACGCTGGTCAACTTTATTGTCCATAACCACAAGTCCCCCACAGTTGCAGCAAGGGAAAGCGCGTGGGGAGAGGGGGGATGCCGCAAGCCACTAAACAACACTGGGGGAACCTGAGCAGCTCAGCCAGCAGAGGCGCCACCCTTTCTGTGGCCTCGGGGAGGAGGCGGAGCGGAAAGAGGTGAAGCCCACCAGTGGGGCCTGCCAGGAAGGGGGCATGAGCCCCAAAAGCAGCCGTGGCCACTATGTCCTTAAGCACCCAAGGCTGAGAGTCCTCAAGAAGGGAAAACTGCCATGGAACTGGGGCAAGGAGCCAGCCCAAATCCATCCAAAACAGGAACCGGAGTCCGTGGATGCATGAACAGCAGAGAGGCCCTGAAACTCTGGCTCCGGGACTGCTCCATCCAGGCAGCCTCAGGGGCTTGGAGGGGGAACAAGCAGATGACCCGGGAGCAGGCCAGGCAGAACATGACCGGCAGTGAGTGGGAAACCGTGTCTGCTCAGTGGCTGCCCAAGGACCTTTCCGGGAAGCGCCAGGCCGTCCAGAGTGACCACTTCCTTCCAGCACATTTCTCACATCAGCCAAACTGAAGAGCTTTCTTGCTCGCAGACAGCTTGCGGAAGAGGGCAGAGCAGGGGAGGTGCCCCCATCCCACTACCTTTCCTGCACCACGGGCAACCTGCTGCCCAGAGAGTGGCAAGCCTCAGTCCACAGGCATATCTGCTGAGGCAGGCAGGACTCGCCACGAGGGTCTCGGGCGGCACGGCTGCTCGCGTGTGACCGACCGACTTGCTAGTGCTGACATGCCTCTGCCACCAAATTGGCTTGTGGCCTCTCCTGGAGGCCACTTCCCTGTCGCGGTGGCAGCAGCAAGACTCAGCGGGGGGAGGAAGGGAGCCAGCACTGTGCAAAGAAGCAGGCCAAAGGCCCTCTGGGCGAGGGAGATTCCTAGGAAGTCCGAGCTTTCACACCATGCCTCATAAAACTTTCCAACTAGGACAAAGGTGTGGCTGCCACCACCGCTCCTCTGCATGCTCACCGGGGCAGGAGAGTTCCGGGGCACCGTGGGCCTTACTTCTGAGTAAAGAGGCTTCAAGGCACACTCTGAATCTGACAAGTTTCCAGCCACAGGAAAGCACTAGCTGTCATGGGAAACAGGGGCGGGAAGCACAGAGCACCAGCCGGGCAACCGCACCCCCAAAAGCAAGAATGCCACCAGAACCAGACCCAAACCCCAGCACCTCAGGTACAGCAGGCCCGGTCACTGCGACAACCCTCTGCTCACCACCGCAGAGCCTCAGGGGCCACCAGTGCCACCCGCGAGAGTGGCCACGCTTCGGAGTGTGGGGCTCTGCTACTGACAGCCCAAGCTGCAGCCCATCCTCAGGGGGAGCCACTCGGGTGCCCTGCTTGCCCAACTAGGTTGCCACCAGGCTGAGGAGACACGCTCGCCCCTGCACAGAGCACTTCCACCAGCCAGTTCCGTCTGCGTGCACCCAGGACCGGCCAGCCACTGCTCTGCCCCCCACGGCCCACTCACACCACGCGCAAGAAGCACCCAGCCAGGCCGTGGCCAGCACCGGCTCCCCAGCTGCCAGGGGAGCGGGGGCAGCCCTTCCCGGGGCCAGATCGCGCGACGACACGGGATGGGCACAGGGGCGGCCAAAGAAAGCCCACGGGGCTCCCGGCCCGATTGGCACAAGGCAGGCTGCGAGAAGCAGTGCCCGCACGGGCACATCTGCAGGAGACCGGGCCGGGCTGACCCTCCACTCCACGGCCCGCCTCTGCCCCGCGAGGTGGGCACGCAGTCGCAGCTCTCCCACCAGGCCGGATCCTGCCCCTGCTCCCAGCAGCTGCACAGCACCCGGCCCCGGGACGTCCCCACTCAGCCGCGTGATGAGGCCCAGCGCCCGCCCGCCCCGCGCTGGGACGCAAACTGGGCCACCCGCCGGTGCCGGGCAGCGAGAACGACAGACGGCGCGGGGCCCGGCCCCGCGCGGGCGCCCCGGAGCAAACGCGCAGCCACAGGCGCTCCGCAGCGCGGACGAGCCGCCCTCCAAGGCGGGCCGCGCGCCCGACCGGCGGGCCGAAGCCGCGGCGACGGGGCCCGCGTGCGTCGCCCCGGAGCCGAGGCCAAGCGGCAGGCGGGCGCCTTCCCGGGGCCGGAGCGTGCCAG
>NW_025336520.1:7809-103785 GCF_004798865.1 Varanus komodoensis
ATTTGGGGAAGAGACGCGCTCGCTCCGCTTCAGACGAGGAGCCACTCCGGGCAGGCGCCGCCGCCGCCGTGTCAAAATAAGAGCCGCCGCCGCCACCGCCTCCTGGTTCCGCTTCGGCGCGGCCTCCCAGCGGCCTCTCGGGGACCAGCACCTGGCGCGCGGGCGGGCAGCGCTGCACTCCGCGCCCTGGCCGGGCTGGGCCGCCCCCGCTCGCAGGAGAGCGCGCCCTCGGCGCTTCAGGCGGCCCCGGGAAAGGGCCCCCGACGGCCTCGGCCGCACCTCGCCCCTGCCGGCCGCCCAGCGCCGCCTCGTCCGGGGCTTCCTGGGAGGAAGGGCCGCGGAGGAGCGCTCCTTGCCGGGCGCAAGAACGGGAGACGAGCCCACCAGCCCGCGGGGCGCGAGGAGCGGAGCCCGCCGCCCCTGCCCGCCCCCTCGGGGGCAGGCGCAGGGCTCGGCCGAGGCCGCGCGGAGCTCTTGCCTTCCTGCCGTCCGGAAGGGGCGCGGGCGCCCGGAATTCCCTTCCCCAAGGTGGAGGTCGGTGGCCGACGGCGCCCCTTCATGGACACGCGTCGCTTGGCGGGCTCCGGATTCTCGACGCGTGGAGGCGCGCGCCTCCGCGGCTGGAGCTGCCCGCAGGAGACCGGCCCCGGGACCGGGGAAGGGCGCTAACACGCCGCCGTGCGCCCAGCCGAGCGGGGCAAGGGAAGCCGCCTCTCTCTCCCCCGCCCATCCCGTCCGGAGACCGGGACCTGCTCGTGCGGTTGCGGGGACGGGGCGCGGATCAGGCGGCGGGGCGCTTTACGCGCGACTGGGGCGCCCGGGCCACCGCCCGGCAGGCGGGCGTCCCTAGGGAGACCCGTGAGGGGGAACGCGGCGGGCCGCCGTCCGGGGCGCGGGCTCCGGGAGCGCCGCGCGGGGCGCCCCCTCCGAGCAAGGGGGCCGTGGGAACCCCCGCCCCGCCCCTCCTCCCAGATGCGGCTCCCTCGGCCTGAGCCGAGCGGAGCTGAAGCGGCGCGGGGAGCGCAGGCTGCACCCTCCTTGCCTCTCCCGCCGCGCCGCGGGAGGGCGAAGGGGGCCTCTGCCGCAGCCGCCCCCGCGCCGATTGCGGGCTCGGCCCCTGCAAGTTTGGCCGCGGCGCTGGGCGGGACTCTTATCGTGACAGGGCGCCTCCTGCTAGGCCGGGCCCGGAGACGTCGGCAAAGCCGCACCAGTCGAGCGGGCGCCTCCAGCTGCGCGCTTCCCTGCGCGCGCCGCTCCGCTCGCCGGGCGGCCGCGGGGCGCAGCGGGGGGGCGGCTTCCCGGGCTCTGCTCCGCGCCCGTGCGGCCCTCGATCGCCCCGGTGGGGCCGAAGCCTCCTGCGCCCCGCGCCGGGGCCAAGCAGCTCCCCACGGAATGAAAGGGGAGGGGGAGGGGCCGTCTGGCGGCCCAGCAGCGCCTCCAACCGGCCGCGGGGCTGTGCTGCCGCCTGGCACGCTGCGGGGAGGACGCCTGGAGCCTCCCGACCTGCTGCAGGACAGGTCTGGACTGGACAATCAATGTATGACACAAACAAAGCAGCTTCTGAGCATGTGCAGAGTGACAGTCTGCTCTCTAGCAGCCGCATCCCACATATTTGGCTGTCAGGTATCACGGGAGTTGCTCCCACGTGAAAGCTCTGAACTCGGGTATCTTTGGCTTTGGAGGCAGAGGATGGAGGAGAGCAAGGCCATCTGCCTTTCCTCCCTCATTGGAGGTCTGCTCTGAAGCTCTGTTGCTGCCACAACTCATAGTGATGGTGCTGGCAGCGGCGATGAACGAGATGCAGACATTCTTCTGGTACCCTTCCCACTGGTGGATACCCCGAGCTGTGCTGGGCCACGGAGGCCTGTAGGAGCAGGAGGAGAAGCGGCACTGGCCCATCTGAGGTGCCAAGAGCCTTCTTGGCAGTCGCAGGGCAAATCCACGCACTTGGCCGCCCAGCAGCATGGGAAGCGCATGCCTGGGCGCCCTCCTGTGCTTCCTGTCAGAGGCTGCCCACACCCCCTCCCCAGCCCCCTCCCTGTTGGGGGGCAGCGGTGTCCTGCCCCAGCCAGGGGGGACCAAAAACCTGCCAAAGGGGGTCTTTAGGATGCCAGTGAGATAGTAAGGATCTTGTTTCCATAGCAACAGAGGATTCAGTGGAAGAAAAAGGGATGCAAATCGGATTATCAGGTGCGGGAGGCTGGGGAGGGCCTGGCAGGGCTGGAGAAGAGCCACCCGCAGCCCTGCCGCCTCCTTCCGCGCCTGTGCTGCGAACCCGCACGCACGCCGCCGCCTTTGTTGTTCGCCTGGCGCTGGGGCCTGGCCACACCGCACGCAAGGAGGCCGGCAGGCACAGGTCGGGCACGCGCCGCAGAGCAGGGGACCCAAGCAGCCAGCGGTGCGCCTGGATGGGGGCCCCAAGGCGCCTCACAGAGGCCTGGCCTGCGGTGGAGGGGGCACCCCGCTCCGCTGTGACTGCTGCCCCCCTCTTGCACGCTGCCTGGAGGGGTCGGATGGAGGGGCCCCTGAAGGGAAGCAGCAGACTGGGGGAGAGCGGGGGGAGAGCTGCCCGGCCCGGGGTCCCGGGAAAGGCCTGTGTGCCGGATTCCTCACCAGATGGCGGCAGGTCCACCGTGGCGTGTGAGGCCGGGGCCGGGCATCTCCAGGGCCGTCCTGGGCGCGAGCCTTCCCTTGCAGTCATGGCCCAAGCAGGGCCCTTGGCACGGGGTCCCGGAGCAGGATGGGAATGTACGGTCAGACCATGGCAGTGCCTCAGGACGGAAGCCTTCGGGGAGGGCTCTGTGCTGGAACATTCAAGGGATGCAGCTGAATGGCCTCTGAGGATGCACAGAGGGCCAGGCCAGCCTCTTGTCAGGATGGGGACAGGCCTCCAGAGCAAAGGGCAAGATGGTCACCTGGACCTGAACTGCCCCCAACCCCCCACCCCGGAAGGGAGTACTCGGGGATCCTCCGAGCTGTGGGCGCTTGGGGCCAAGGAGCTCAGGCCTGAGCCGCACCCCGGGGCAAGAAGCAAGGTGGGCGGGGCGGCAGGAGGGGGCAGCTTCTCCGTCTTGGCTTCTCAGGGGTGGCTGCTCCTTTAAATGTGCCTCAAGTGCTGTCAGTAGATCTGGGGGGGGGACACCTAATCCCCCGCTCCCTCCAAGACCCTTGCAGCCACTATGAGGGGATAATGAGATGCAAGGGCTCAGGGCAGACGATGCTCCAGTCACCTAGCAACTCATGGTTTCCATGGAAACAGGCCACAACCTCCGAGCAGTAAGTGAGCAGTGCAGCAGCCAGGCAGGCAGGGATGCTCTGCCCCCAGCCCGGCCCATCCACAGCTGCTGCTCCTCTGGAAAACTGCAGGGGCCTGGAGGTATTCAGGGAGGTGGGGAGGGGTCTCAGAGGCACCGCGAAGGGGAGGGGAGCGAGTGCTTGCGCAGGTGCGGCCTCCCCCCCCTCCAAGCATCCGCAGCATGAAGGAGTGCTTCTCGCTTCTCGAGCGCGTTATTTATTAAAAGTATAGACTGCAACCTGTAGCCCAAATCAGGGCTCTTTGGGTGGTGTACATTCCGTGAACAATCAGTGAAATAAACGATTCCACAAAATGTGGCAATATTACAATAAGGACAAGTAGATGAAAACGTAGATGAAAACATCCTAAAAATAGGTACGACATAAAAATCCCCCCCAACCCCTGTCCTGTCATACGAGCCGCCCACCAACAGTACCGCCATCTTTCCTGGATCGTGCTTCCATTTACTGGCCGCAGGGGTCTGTTCTGGCAGCATGGCCTGCTGGGCCCTGGCCCCAAAACGGCGGCCAGCTGGGCCAACTGCCACTTTCCAAGAAGGAAGGGCTGGTGAGGAAAGCGCCCCCCCAATGAGGCAGGTGCAGCCCCGTGATGGGCCTTGGGTCCAAGGGTGCCCACACCCTGTGCTTGAGGGCTGCCCCCTCACTTGCCAGCAGCCGGGCACTGCCAGGTTCCAGCAGATGCGCCTGACAGGCCCCCCCTCACAAAGCCCTCTGCCAGGGAGGGGCCCTCCGGCATGCCATCTCCCCAGCAGCATGCAGAGGGTGGGGAGGGGAGGGGAGGGGGGAGATGGCATGCCGGAGGGCCCCTCCCTGGCAGAGGGGGCCGGCACCTGGAGCAGCAAGCAAAGTGCCGCCTGCTTGGTCCCGACAACTCTGAGGCCGCCGGCCTCCTAAACCCTTGCGGCTCTCACATGCTCCGCCGTGGCCGTCACCTGGCCCGGCCCGGCCCGCCATTCCACACAACTCCACACTCACAGGAAAGGGGTGGCTGGGTAGCCTCTCTGGCAAGACCGGCAGGGGCTGCCCCAGGAGTGGCAGCGTGGCAAAGCAGCTGTGCCCCCCCACTCGCTCCGTCTGCTCCTGCACCAGAAAATGGATGGCAAAGGAGGGACTGTGATCAAGCACGCGCGCCAGCCAGCGCCCTCCTCACGCAGCCCGGAAAACCCCTGGTGCAGCCCCCCCCCCCCCGCACAGACCTGCTTGCATTTCACCTGGCCAGAACGAGGCAGGCGCCACTCCTGGGAGCTGAAGGGGGTTCCCTCGGCAGAGCCAGCCCGCAGGCGGGGGCCGTGTCTCAGTGGGCCGGCACGTGCCCGCTGTCGGATGGCGCGAGAGGCAGTGAAGTCCCTCTGACACCGTCACCACGGCAGAACTTTGCGGACAGCAGCCTGCTGCATCGCGCGTGTGCGCCACTTTGGGGGGCCTGCTTGCTCTCCCACGGCCCCCCGTTTCGAACGGCTGCTGCCCTTGGGCCAAGATCCGCGGTTCAGCTCCCTGTGACCTCCGACTGCAATTCCTCTGCCCTCCGGCATGCGTGCACAATTCTGCCGACCTGCAGCAATCGGACAGTGCCCGTGAAAGCCTCTGCCTCGGACTGCAACGGTGCCCCGGGACCTGCGCTTCCACCTTGCTGTGTGGCCTCCCTGCCCCATCCCAGCCTCCCAGCGACTGGGGGTTATCCTGGCAACTTTAGCACAAAGCTGCCTGCTGCGCATTGCAAAAGTGTTGAACGCAGGTAGGCAGGTTGCCCTGGCTCCAGGAAAGGAGCACACCCTATGAACGGCGATCAGTCCTTAACTGAAAGGTGTAACAGAGACAGGGCTGGGGGCAGATGTGCCCATGCGCTTCCCTGTGTTTGCTGATGCATCAATCGCGCCCACTGAACGTAGGCCGATGTGCAGCCCCCAAAAGCGAGGTGTGGCCTGGCTCACCCAGCCTTCAGAAAAGACCTGCCCAGGTAGCTCAAGAAAGCTTCTAAGTCACGCAGGACAAGGGAAGACCCACACCCAGGCTGGCCTTTCCAGAAAGTCCTGGGCAAGCCCCAATACGGGAGTGGTTCTTCACAAGCAGCAGAAGCAGGGAAGGTCCCCGTGCAAACCTCTCGGGTATGAAGCATCCACGGACAAGTGCCCACAAGCAGACACGCCTGCCCACTGCTTCCCTGCGACTCCAACTCTCAGGAGCCTTGCTCACTGGCCATACTGACTGCGGCTGGTGGAAGTTCAAAGCACTGGGAAGCCACCCGAGTACAGCAGTTGGTTGTGGGGGCTTGGATAAATCCAGTCACGTGGCTTCCCTTGGGTAAATTCACAGCATTTCCTGCTTCCCGGAGTGCCAGTGCAATGATCCACGAACGACTCTGAAGCCTGCCAAGGCCGGGTTCTGTGGGGGCGGAAGCATCGGCCCTCCCCGTGGGGAAGGGCCGAGTTCACGTCAGGGGTGCGTCCTGAGGCGAAGGCAGCGGTGGGGGCGCCGAGGCAGCTTGCGCGGGAGGAAAGCTCGCCCAGTCCGCCGGCCCGGGATGGTTCCTGCGGCGAAACTTGCCTGCCCCGGGAAGGGAAGGCAAGGGTCAGGAGTGCAGCCTGCCCCCGCGGCCTGGCTGTGCCATGGGCAGGTGGAGGCCCAGGCACCCTGCTTGGCAGGGGCTTCTGCCCCAGGGCCCGAGAGGGTACACACAGCAGGGCAGAGGTGGCACAGGGCCTGCGAGGTGCTCGCCCCCCGCGCACGGCTGAGGCAAGGCTTGCTCCCACGGCCACAACAGGCGAGGTGACTATGGGCTGCCCTCCAGGGGAGCAGTGCCCCCCCCTGCGGGCACCCGCTGGGCCGGCCGTCCAGGGCAGGGCGGAGGAGCGCCGCCCAGCTGCGCCAGCAGGGCGCACGGGGGTAACCCCCGGCGGCGGCGGAGGCCGGGCTCCTCCCAGAGCCTGCGAGCGGAGCGCGGCAGCGCCCCCGACCAGGCCGCCCGGCGATGCATGCGCTCGCCTCCCTGCTTCCCCGGCCGGAGGCGCTGCGGGCTGTGACGGGGCCGGGCGGGGGCCGGGGGCTCGCTGCCGGCGCTTCCCCGCTGCCCGCGGGCATCGGCGGAGAGGGCTTCTGGCCGGCAGGCGCTCCGGCGCTGCTCCGGCGCTTCCCGGCTGACGGCGGTGCTCCTCTCGAGAGCCTTCCGCGCGGCGGCGAGGCGAGGCCCCTTTATTCGCGCCAGGTCCTTAAAGGTGCGAAGCATGCCGCCCCCCCCCCACAAGGAGCGGCTCCGCCCCGCGCAGAGTGCTCGTGGCTGCCGATGGATTTGCGCCTGCAGAAGCCGGCCTTCTGGGCCAGCCTGCACCTGCGCAGCGGTCTCCGCGACTGGGACATGGCCCGCGAGCTGGGCCTCGGGACAACCTGCGACCAGTTGCCCCAAGGTCAGGCGCGGGGAGGGGGAGGCGCAACAGGGGCTCGCCTGACTAGAGACTGAAGCTGCGCCTTGCCTTCCCTTCCCTCCCCTTTCTCCGCCGCACGAGCCCCAGAGTAAAGGCAGGCCCGAGGAGGGGGGCTGCGTCCGAGCATGTGCAGAGTTCCTTCAGCTCCTCGGAGCAGCAGGGGTGACTACCTGCAAACAGCAGAGCAGGGGATGCGGGGGCGAGGCCGGGCTGTGCCCCCTGGGCCCGCTTTCTGTCCTCGGGCGTGTGCGCAAGCTGCTCGGGGCAGGGCGAGGAGGGCGCGGCCGCTCGCACTTCCCTGCGCCCGGTCTGCGGAGCCCCCGCGGGAAGGCCAGCATCCCGGGGGAGCCCGTGGGCGCGCGGGAGCAGCCCCACTGACCCGCCGGGCGCTCTCTCGCCTGCTAGGCCCCGAGGAGACGCCTCCGGCCGCGCTCGCGGGGAGACGCGCGCCCCCGGAGTCACCGCCCCGCGGCCAGGCAGACGCGCGCGGCTCTTCCTTGCTGGAGGCCCGCGGTAAGCAAGCCAGAGCCCGAGCCGCGCGGGAGATTCCCGGGAAGCGTGCGCGTCGGGAGAAAAGCCACCGGCGTGCCCGGCGCTGCTTGCTCTCCGCGGAGATGCGCGAGGGCTCCGCGGCGCCAGGAGCGCGTGGCTGCAGCGGTGTCGCTTTCCCTCCAGCAGGGCCTCAGGTGCAGCCCTTCCCGTGGATGTGGGTGAACCCCAACCTGGCGTGCCCCATTGCGGGGGCGGTCTCAGCGGTGGGGGGGCTGCTGCCTCTTGCCGGCCCCCAGCCGCCCCCCTCCTACCTGGCTTGCCTCGACCGGGAGCTGCGCGCCTTGCCCGTCATCGCTGCAGCGGACAAGGTACCGCACCTGGAGCGCCTCACCTCCCGTGGCTGCAGGCGCCCCCTAGCGCCGCTTCGGGGAGCAGCGGGCTCCCCCGCCGGGCCAGTTCGGGGAGGGCCCCCAGGCCTGCCTCGACTCTGCTGCAAACGCTCAGAGAGCATTGGCTGTGAGTGGCATAGAACTGAAACAATAATGCATGCCACCTGTGGCCCTGAGCAGGATGAGTGGCCCACCTGCCAATCCCGTGGTGCCATATCAGGCGGGTGCTTTTCTTGTTAGTTAAAACATCGACTTTTGCCCTTCTGCCATCTCGCATGGCTAGAAACAATAGAAAATGTTAAAAATAGCTACAAACATCATGAAACGCTTGCACTGTGAGAGGAGAACTCTGTAAACAAAGTGAAAACTTGACAGCAGCGACTCGATACACACCAGAAGTGCCTCCAAGAACGCAGGGTTGGTGGGAGCAGCCGGGGGGCTGGAGCAAGGCTGGACGGAGGGCAGGAGTCTCTGCCCATCAGCGGTTTGCTGGGGTGGGCTGGTCCAGGCCAGACCGGCGCTTCTGAGGAAGAGGCCAGTGAGTGGCACGGGGGATTTTGATGCTGAGGCGTGTCACGCGGGGCCGTTGGCAGCCGTGTGTGGGGCAGAGTGGAAGCCCTTTCTGCTGATCTTGGCTCATCCTGCTGGGGCCTGAATGGGAGGGGGAGGTAGCACTTCCCCGCCTCCTTCCTTTCCTTCCCAGAAGCTGGCTCTGCCCTGATCTGTACACCACTCTTTGCAGGATCCTTGGGAAGGGGGTGCCACTCATCTGGATGCTGCAGTGTTGGAGCAGGTAGAAGGCTCTCAGGGGCCCACCCTGGCACCCCGGAAAGCAAAGGCCTTTCGCTTCCGTAGCAGGAAGCTGAAGAGGACCCAGGGGGGCTGGCCGCGCCCCCCTCTGAATTACTGCACCCTCATCAGCCTCGCCCTGAGCAGCAGCACAGACAGCAGCCTGACGGTGCAGGAGATCTACCAGTTCACCAGGTATCGGCTCCGGGGGGGGAGGGGCGGCAGCCAGGTGAAGGCCAGGGATCTGGGGCCAGAGGCAGAAGGACGCCAGTGGCCCAGCCACCTCCTGTGTTGCTGCATGCTCTGGCCAGAGGCCGAGACTACAGATGACCTGTCCTTCCCCTGCTGGCAGATGCTGGAAAACAGTTCTCAGTTCCCTCCTTCACAGGCTGCCGTCCGTGTGGCCCAGCACAGCTTGTGGGGGCAGCTGGAGGCAGCATGCTCCCGCCCCAGGATGGCAGCTGCCCAGATCAGCATGGCAGGCTGGATGGGGCCGGGTGGCCTGCATCTGCCACGCTGCTCGTTTGCCTTCCCGCAGGCAGCACTTCCCCTTCTTCCGCACGGCCCCCGAGGGCTGGAAGAACACCATCCGGCACAACCTGTGCTTCAGCAGCCGCTTCGAGAAGACAACCCACTTCGTGTGTCTGGAGGGGAACCGCAAGTCCCGCCTGTGGAAGCTGACTCCTGAGGGACGGCACAAGCTGCGGGAGGAGGTGCTCGCACTGCCCAGGGACGTGGTGGGACTGGCCTGCCAGAGCATGGACAAGCCAGGTGGGCTTCTGGCGAGGGCAAGGAAGGGCGGGCAGAGCAGGCTGGGGGACCCTCTGGCATGCGGGAGGCCGAGCAGCCCTTCTCTCCCCCCAAGCCTCCTCCGAGGGCCAGGCACTCTCCCTGCTCTCCGCCACAGCCCTTGCAGACCGCTCGTGCGTCTCCCTCTTTCCCCAGAATTACTGCAGTCTCTCTTCGGGCTCTGAGCATCACGGGGTTCGTTCACCCGGAGCATGGGGAGGATGTGGACTCTAGCCAGGTGTGCTGTCCTGGATGGCAGCGCTACTCTGAGCATTTCCAGAGAGCGCAAGCAGTCGTCGAAAGAAATGCTGCTGTTGAGCTGCGAGAGAGGAGCCGGAGTTGTGACTCCTCCCTTCGGGGGGCACGGCTTAGCGGCCCTTCAAACACATTTTCAAGCTCTCAGACAGAGAAAGGATCTTCTGAAGCTGCTGGTGGAGATGGGGAAATTCTGCAGGGCCGTCCAGGGCCAAAGCTGCTGCCTGAAGTCACGAGCTGCCTTTTGCTTTAAGGACTGGTGGTGTGAGCAGCCTGCTGGGGACAGGACTTTTGGGGGACGAATTGGCTCTCTGGGCCGTGCTCTCTCCTGCAAGAAGGCGCAGGAGGGGCGGGGCCATCACAGTTTTTGGCTGTACACATGCGAAAAACTGGGTGACGGGGGCTTTCTGATTTGGTTTTCCACATGGTTGAAATATGGAGAAAAATCCAGGTGTTCCTCCCTGTATAATTAAAAGGTGTGCAAGCAGCTGCTCTTTTCTCTCATTGGGCCGCTGCATTTTCGGATGATGGCAGCTGCCATATCTGAAATAGGCACTCCTCTGGGGGCACTGGCTTTGGGCAGAAGCCACACGGCCGGCAGAAAGCAAGCCCACCTCTTGCCTGCCAGCGTAGCAGCCACGATGCAGGGCAGCCTGAGCGGCCGTGACAGAGAGGGGACCTCTGCCGGATGCTGGGTCCCCTGTGCGGCTGGGGGAGGGGCGTGTTCCCCATCTGCTCCTTTCCGCTCAGCTTCCCGGTGGTGGAAATGCGTGGTGAGGAAGGAAGCTTAATGGTGGGGAGCCGGGGCAGGGAGGGAGATGGCCCACCCGCCGGGCACGTTTCCAGCCCGCTCTTACGCAGGCAGGTGCTTTATTCTGAGCGAGGGCGAGACTCCCCCAAGAGCCCAACACTTGCACTGCCGGGGGGCGGGGTGGGCTGGGAAGCGCAGCTGCGCGCCGCTCGAGCAGCACGAAGCGCCCAGAGGACAAGGCGGGCGGGCTGGGCGTCTGGGGAGCTCCACGGATGCGGGTGCGGCGGGCGCTGCTCCCGGGCGCTGCCTGTCCCCGCGGCGCACTAACGGTCCGGGGCAGCTTCGGTGCCCGCCTCCTCGCAGGGGCCGCAGGAGCAGGCGGGGGCGCGCAGAGGCCGGCAGCGCCTCTGCCCACGTGCCGAGCGCCGCCGCGCAGGTGACGTCATCCTGCAGCGGCGCGGCCGCCCCGCCCGCCGCCAGGGGGCGCGCGCCGCGGCTTCCGGCCGGGGAAATGGAGGCCGGCGCGGGCGAGGCTCCTGCGGCGGCCGCGACGGTCTTCCGCTGCTCGCTGTGCCGCCGCAGCGCCTTCGCCGGCCGCCGCAGCCACCTGCACAGCGCGGGGCACCAGCGCCGGCTGCGGGGCGTGCTGGCCCGCCTGCGGGAGAAGGTGGGCGCCCGCGACCGGGAGGGGGCCGGGGGCCGGGGCCGGGGGCCGGGGGCGGGCAGCCCGGCGAGCTCGGCCCGTGCTTGGCCTCTTGCAGGTGGACGCGGCGCGGGAGGTGCTCCGGCGCGCCGTGGTGGCGCCCGTCGAGCCGGCGGAACACGAGCGGCGCTTCTGGTGCGCCTGCTGCGGGCAGGAGGTGCGGCGGCACTTGAGCCACGGCGGCCTGGCGGTGCCGCACGGCGGCCTCCTGCAGCACCTGGCCAGGTGAGCGAGCGAGCGGGCGGGCGGGCGGGCGGCATTGCCCGAGGCAAGCCCGCGCGGAAGGCCCGTGGGCCGATCTCCCCTCGTGGGCGCCTCGCCGCCCCTGCTCACCCCTTGGCCCCTCGGCCGAGAGCGGCCCGGTGTGGCTTGTGCGCGCCGTGGCGGCTGGCTGGGCGCGGGCCCTTCCGGGCGCCCGTGAAGAGGCCCCTTCGCCCGCCTGCGGCCTTCCCGGGCGACGAGCCTTCGAGGGCTGCTCAGAGCTTTCAACGCCCGCGCCTCTCGGCGGTCCGATGCCAGACAGTCTTTCCTCGCTTTCCAGTGCTGAACATAAAAAGGCCGTCTCCGCGTTCTGGTGGGAGCACAAGGCGGACCCCAGCCTGAAGCCGCACTTCCTGGTTTCCTCTGAAGAATACGAGCTGTGAGTGGCCTCTTCACTTGTGCACGCAGGTGGCATTTTGCTGTCTGATTAGCCATTTGGGGCAGCTGCCAGGTAGGGGTATCATGAGCTACCTTATACTGGAAACTCGGGTCTGGATGGGCATTTGCTAGCTCTGCCTGGAGAGCAAACTGGCCTTCTCACCTTGGAGTCTTTTTGCATGCAAAGCACGTGTTTTCATCAAGTGACAGCTCTTGAGTTTTCAGCTTAATGTGGGTTGGCATTACTACCCCGCTGGCACCTTGTTCTGTTGCCATGCAATTGTTGTGGGCTTAACTGACTACAAATTGAAGGGGTGGAGATTTTGGTTTCCGTGCACCACTGATTGCTTTGCTGATTTTTAAAAATCTATTGCAGCTTCAAAGCCTCGCTTTCCAAAGCGCTAGACACGTATGATGCTGAAGAGGAAGAGGTCATTCAGCAGGTGAGGCTGGAACGTGGGTGCGGAGGTGCTGAACTGGGCAGCTCTTCTGCTCTGGATTCTGATTTTGCTCTCCATCTGTCTTCATGCCAGATGGCGGCTCACATCCGGGAGGTGGAACAGAGCCGGCAAGAAATGGTGGATGCCGTCTTAGAGGTTTGTGTGCCCGGGATGCAAGTGGGCAGTATCCACCATTATATTCACAAATATGTCTATGAACCACTCCTAGAGTGCAGAGTGAGCAAATGGCCTCAGGAAGCAGTTTTTGGCTGTCACAAAGTGGTAGCACATTTAAAGGTTGAATCTATTGTTTTTGTATTTTTACTGCCAGAGCAAGGGAAAGTGCTTGCAGGCTCTTCTGCTTCAGCTACCAGAATAACTTGGCTTGCTGGAGGTTGTGTTCAAGGCAGAATGCCACTTGCCGCTCTGCCACAGGTAGCACAGCACCTTTGGTCATCTCTGTCATTCTCGCAAAGCACCTTCAAGTGCAGAAAGAAGTAGCAAGACCCCTCCTTCTCTGTCGGAGACACTTAATACTTCTTTTCCGTGGCCCTCCCTGCCCACTCTGCACTGGTACCACTTCCAGCATAAAATGCCTGGCTGGAAGCTTTTAACCAACATAGACCTCCCTACACACCTTGAATGGCCCTTAACTGTGCTAGTTTACCCGCTGCTTCTGCTTCCCCACTTCTGAAAATGCAAGCTGTTCACTGGACGTCTTGGCTTCATCGCCTCCAACTGCTGCCCGAAGTGGCTTCTCTTCCGTTAGCTCAGTTGTTCAGTGCTGGGGGGCAGAGCCCGAAAGCCTGGGCCGTTGGCAAACTCCACTGTCCCTCCTTTGCACGAGTGGCCTTGGCCGCGACCTCCTGATGGAAGCCAATGGGGTTCCTTCCACCCTGTAACCCAGTCATTATACTCCAGTGGTCCCCTACAGAGCACATGTTATTGCTGTCTTATTGGAACAAGCATGTTTTTCCTGAATCAAACTCAGCCGCAGACAGAGACAGAGCTGCGTGATGGAGCTGCTGGCAATGCCTTAGTGGGGAGCCAAAGGTAAGAGAAGCGCCATCCACTCGGAGACCCCGCTGCCTCTGCACACCAGGGGAACCTCCCGCCCCTTTCCTGACAACATAATCTTTTCAAATAGTGGGTGCCAGGATGCACCCACCCCCTTCCTGCCTGGGCCGAGCAGCTCTCTTGTGTTGTAGTGACTCTGCTTTTGCCACGGAAGAACAGGAGCCTCCTGGTCCAAGCAGGAGCATGACATTTCTCAGAGAACAGCCTGAGCGCGCATGCAGGATTGCTCCTGACCTCAGCTGGCCGGAACCAGGCCATGCTCTGACCTTCATTGGCCACCAGGTAGGCAGATAGCCCCCCTTCATCAGTTCAGCCTCTGGCTTGGCTGAGGTGCTGTAGCACCATCTGGGTGGGGGGGTCAAAGGTTTGCGGAATCCCAAGAAACTGACATACAAGATCCAGGCTTGCTTACAAGGAAATCTACTGAGTAACTTACAATGCTAGCAGGTGCTCAGTAACAGCAATTCCTCAGCAAGTCTTCCACCAGCTGGAATGGGTGAACAGTGAAGCCCACTGGTCCAAGAAGTCTGAACAAGGTGCTGGACTAATTATCCACTTTATATATCCTTCCTTCCTCTGTTGTTTGGGGTGAAAGCATGCTTTGTTTATATAATGCCAGCTGCTAATTGGCAAATACTGCTGCAGAGTCTCTGCACTGCAGAACTGGCCTTGGTGTTGCTAGCAGTCGATCGGCAAGGTCATCCCATGGCTAACAAGCAGTTGATGGCAGCTTGTCCTCCAACCTAATTAATATGGCCGAAATGTGGAATGCAGACTTGTTAGCAAGCCTGATAAGCAGACACCTACTAGCTACTTTTCACATCGCGCCCAACCAGAATGGAAGACGCAGAGGCATCCACAGGTGCTCTGCCACGCCAGCAGCTGGTGGCACCAGAGTAGTCGTGGGTGGCCGTCCGGCACTCAGCCTGGGCTCTTACACTCCGCAGTGCGAGATCCAATTCCGGGCTGACTTGTGTGCATGGGCTCTGTCTGCCACTTGATTGCTTTTTAGAAGTGTGGAACCCAGCAGGAAAACCCCTCATTCAGCTGCCTTTCTTTGTACCTCTTCTCCCCATATCATTTCTAACTTAATGTCTCTTTTGTTCTTTTGAATGCAGGAAGTGACAGGGGAAGGCAACGTTCACACAGGTACCTTTGTGAGAATTTGCTTGCTCCAACCATTTGAGCCATCCTTGAATGCAGTTTGGGCCTCTCTGTTTGGTACACTGAGCTTTCAGTGGAAGGATAATCCCTGTAGTTTTAACAAGAGACTGATCACAAAATGCATCTGGATTCTCAAAGACAAACACGCCAGAGGTCTCTGGCTGCCTTTGTAGCGAGGAGACGGCGCCTCCTGGGTGGATGCAAGAGAAAGGAAGAGCAGCCCTCCCCTTACTTCCTCTCTTCAATTTGCAGGGGCCAAGCCTCCATGGCTGAGGGATGAGGAAAGGGAAAGCCAAGGACAGATTGGGCCATCCTATGAAGAATTTCTCAAGGAAAGTAAGTGTGCAAGGTTTGTTGTGATCAGGGTCGCCCTCAGTGGATGAAGCCATGCTGCTTCCTGCAAATCCTAGTGGGATGAAGGGTCTGCGTGCCTCACATTCCATTCTTCCCCCTTTCGAAGGAGAGAAGCAGAAACTGAGGACGCTTCCGCCCAATCGCGTTGGGGCCAACTTTGATCACAGCTCTCAGACGGGAGAAGGGTGGCTTCCCTCCTTTGGGCGGGTCTGGAACCATGGGAGGCGGTGGCAGTCCAGGTAAGCTGCTGTGGGTCCTGGATAAGGAGCAGAAGAGCTTTCACCGTGGGAAACATCTGCCTGCCTTTAGAGCGGCTCCCAGGACAGTGTTTGGTGGGCAAAGGGACAACAGCCTTCCCTCCCCTCATTTTGGGCTGCTTGATTTCTTGCAACACATACAAGAGCTATTAGGTATCGACAAGTGCACGGCCAGCATCACTTGAGCGCTCTTGAGCATGTGCTTCTCACATCTGCTGGACACAGTGCTGTAACGTAACAGGGCCATGTGACAGTGGAACTAACTCAGCCCTGATTCATGTTCACTGACCTCTGTCACTGGTTGTGGTGTCACTTCTCAAAAGGGGCAAGTGCCACTTTACCAAAGTGACGGATGTGTAGCCCAAGTATGTTGCTGCCAGTTACTCTGACCAACCACCTGCCTTTGGCAACGCTCTTTCTAGGCATCAGTTCAAACTTGAAGCAGGACAGAAGCAGCCCAGAACTAAAAGGAAGAGGCCGAAAACTGACTGAGAGGAGGGAGGGTTTGTGCCTCCAGTGCAGCGCTGTGGGATCCATCATGCGTTTGATTCAGCCACTGGAGATGTCTGCCAGTGAGCAGCTCCAGAGAAACCTAAGGAGGGGTGAAGCCTGTCTACCAAGAAAGCCTCAAGCCGAAGCCGAATGACATCTCCTTCAATGTGTTTATAAATGGCTTTTTGCTACATTTCTCTTGCAGCACCTAGCATAGTCTTAAGAAGCTATTGTAATGGATGCAAAATATACCAAATGAAGTAAACTTGTGTTCGAAAGAGGTTTTTTGAGCAAAAGGATTACTCTTAGTGTTGCTACTGAAATGGAGCCTATTATTTCTAGCTTTTCTAGAGACCAGGTACTTCACTCATGCTTCAGTAATTTCAAAATTATGATTAGCTCAAAATTATGAGTTAATCCCAACATCTACACTATCCCCAAGAGCCGGCTTCTATGCATACCATGTTGCCCACATAAACCCAACAGTTGCTGTCAGAGAATGCTACACTAGCCAGGTACTTCTACACAAGTACCTGGTAGCAGTTGATACATATTGAATCCAGCTCACAAAAGCAGAGGGCAGGCTTGCATAAATAGGGGGGAAGCATTTTAGCCACTAAGAGCCTCTGCCCAAATTACCACACACACAAGTTCAATTATTTTATTTTTAGGAATACACAGAAGACTCTAAAAGCCGCTTGAGAACCTGCAATGCAAGCAGATAACGAATTAGAACCATCTCACTACCAGATAGTCACCCTGGTAGAATTTCACCAAGCCTCGGGGCCTACAGCAACCCTACCAATAGCAAAACAGCTCACCTTTTCACGCATCCTCCCCAGCAGCTGGAGCATCACCACCCTTGGTGTTTCTGGTGTAGATGACCTGAGCTCTGTGTTTGGACACTAGTTTAATTAAACCTGCCAGGAGAACAGTACATTTCAGTCTGGAAAAACAGCCAGAGAAAGTGAGCTGCATGAATCTAGGCAACAATTTAAGATACAGAAAGGCTGGAAAGGGTTCAGAGGAGGGCATCAAAGATGAGTGGGAGACTGGAAACCTATGAGGAGAGACTGGAAGACTTGGGCATGTTTAGTCCTGACAGTATTAATTAGAGACACCACAGAGAGGAGAGCTGCGATCTCTTCACAATGATTCCAGAATGTAGGACATTAAATTACTGACACTTCTAGGAAGCCAGAGTCCAGTGGAACATCAGGCAAAACTTGGCATTGAAGCAAAATGACTGGAACGAATGACCTAGGAAAGGCCATGGGCTCTCCTCCACTTGCAGCAATTCAAGATTAAACTGGGCAGCCATCTGCTAGGGATGTTTTTACTTGGGAATCCTGTACTGCGCAGGGGTTGGATCTGATGAACTTACTGGCTACTTCCAACTCTACTATGCTCAGAAAACTAGTAGGGATGCTGTACCTGCTCATTACAATTCTCACAAATGACAGCTTTCCGACAGAGGTAAACAAAACAGGAAGCAGGGTCTTCTTGTGGGCATGCAAGTTAAAATACCAGCATAGTCTCTTAAAAATAGAGGATCAATTTAAACATTGCACTAATACGGGCTATGCACCACTGTAGCTTCACTTTCCATCACCAAACAATTTTAGTAGTATCTAACATGCAGGATAAATACTAGCCCTTAGTATAAATATTTAGAAAGTAGGGCCATTTCTTACCTTTGCTGAGTAACTCCTGGAGTGCAGCTCTAGCCAAAGAACCTCGAATCTTCAGTCTCTCTGAGACCACAGCAGGCGTGATAAGCTTGTAGTTCGGCACTTCCTTGCACAGTTTGTCATAAGTAGCTTTGTCAAACAAAACAAGGTTGTTCAATTTGTCTCTCACTTTTCCTTTAGACCACTTCTGCTCAAAAAAAGAAAGCACTATTAAAATGTGGAAGGCCAAATGATAGAGAACTACAGCATGAAGAGGGCTTAAAACTGGGAACACCATCCTGTGCACAAAATCAGCCTTCTCAGCAACATTTGTCAAAATTAGGGGTTTCCCTTCCTTTGAAAATGGACCAAGACAGCCCCGTTTTGAAATGAATACACGTATAGATGCCGTTATTAAAATGCAGCTTTCACTTAGTGCTTAAAAACCATTACCTGTTGCTACTGTTGTTATGGCTGTGCGCATAAATTCATGTAAATCGCCTATGAGGAGTGTGTTCCCAGAAAGCCTAAACGCAAGTCTTCAAGCAAATATATCACACACGTACAAGATCGCTTCATACAGCCTTGCCCGGGGAAAGAGGATCTCCGCTCTACCTTCCCCGCCCTTCACATCTGTGGGGCAGCAAGGGATCCTCCGCGCGCACGTGGTGCCGCCGTAGCAAAAGGAGATGCCCGGCGCTCCATCGCTCGCCCGCGGCAACCCGCGCACGCACCTTCCCGGGAGCGGAACCCCGGCCCTGCCCGCGCCTTCCCCGCCCGCTTCCAGGCACGCGCGGGCGGAGGGCTCGGCGCCGGCCCCCGACTCCCCGGGCCCACCGCCCTCGAGGCGAGGGCCGCGAGCGCCGCGCCCGGGCCTACCTTCTTCTTGGCCTTGCCGCCAGACTTGTTGACGGGGTCCTTGTCCTTCTTGGCCGACTTGCCCGCGTCCTTCTTCTTCTTGTCGTCCTTGGGCGGCTGCGGACACAAAGGCAAGCGTGAGGCGGCGGCGGCGGCGGCGGAGCCCCCCGGCCGCCGCGCCCCGCGCGCCCCTCCCGCCTCCGCGGCCTACCATGATGCGCGGTCGCAGGCAGCCTGCTGCTCCCTCGGCGAGCTCTGGCCAGAAAGGAAGGCGCCGGCGCGGACGGGGCGGGAAACCCCGTGGCGGCGCGCGACTTCCGGCCGCGCCGGAAGGGGCGCGCCCCGGCGCCAAGCGCGCGCCCGCTTCCTGCCCCGCCCGCGCGCCATGGCCATCTTCAGCGTGTACGTGGTGAACAAGGCCGGCGGGCTCATCTACCAGCTGGACCACTACGCGCCGCGCGCCGAGGCCGAGAAGACGTTCGGCTTCCCGCTCGAGCTGGTGCTGCGGCCGCACGACGAGCGCGTGCTCGTGGCCTTCGGGCAGCGCGACGGCATCCGCGGTGAGCGGCGGCGGCCGCCGCGCGGGGGGGCGGGCCGGGGGGGCGGAAAGTGGAGGGCAGTCTGACTGCCCGCGGAGGATAACCGCGCCATGCTGTCCCTCCCAGTGGGCCACGCTGTCCTTGCCATCAACGGCATCGATGTCAACGGCAGATACACGAGCGATGGGAAGGATGTGCTGGAATACCTGAACAACCCGGCCAACTATCCCGTGGCCATCCGCTTCGGCCGCCCTCGGCTCTCATCCAACGAGAAGCTCATGCTGGCCTCCATGTTCCACTCGTGAGTTGGGATGCAGGGGCGGGAGAAGGCCAGTTCCTAGACGGGACACGAGAGGGCACGGGAGAGATGCAGGCTGGCATTCTGGTTTCTCTGCAGGTTGTTTGCCATTGGGTCCCAGCTGTCTCCTGAGCAAGGAAGCTCTGGAATTGAGATGCTGGAAACGGATACTTTCAAGCTGCACTGCTTTCAGACCCTCACAGGTAGCGCTTCTTGAGCTCCATCTTCTTAAGGTTAGCATTCGATTAGGTCACTGCTGTATTCAGGAATACCCACTCAGTCTTCAGCAATAGCTGGAACTTCTGTGAGAGAAGCAACCATGCTAGCAAAAAGTCCCCAGGCCTCTCCGGAATCCAGTAATGCTCAAGCACAGGCTATTCCAATAGGTTCCCCAACCTGTAGGGTCAAAAGTGCAGTGTGACAATGATCCAAGTGTGACAATGTGAATTCCCCCACTTACAGATCCTTCTCTCCCTGTCTAAATTAACTTTGCAAATTCTGCACACTTGGAGTTAGTGCAGTTAAGGAAAGCTACCTGTGTTAAAAGAGCAACTTTGTGCTCACAGGAGTAGATTGCACTAAGTAGTCTTAAGGGAAAGAAATTATTGTTCATTTGCAAAATATTCTAATACTTGTAATTTGATACTAGTGAAATATTAGTTCTTGCTTTAGAGCAACTTTTCCCTCCAGATATTCCAACTCATGTCATTCATGACAATTGTGCATTTAGCTTTGGAGGTGGCATGCTTTAATTCTAGTCATTGTGTCTTCAGGAATAAAGTTTGTGGTGCTTGCTGACCCCCGGCAATCTGGGATAGATTCCCTTCTGCGCAAGATCTATGAAATCTATTCAGACTTTGCTCTGAAAAATCCTTTTTACTCTTTGGAGATGCCAATCAGGTAAGAACCAAATGTTCATTCTCACAAAAGAAGTTGTTGTCCAAGCGGCTCAAAATCAGTTTAGATTGGTGTTAGAAGGGGCAGACCACTCCTTTTCTTTCCTGGGGTGTTGATGAATTCTGTGAGGAACTGGGGTGCGTGGCCACAATAGGTAGGTGATATTTAGTCTGGGTGACCTGGAAAACAATGCATTCAGCTGGGAAGGGGGGCTTCCCTGTGGTGGGCAGAGCCGAAGTCAAAGGGAACAGAGTCAAAGCCTGCCGCATATTTTAGCTTAATGTTCTTTGTGGTCCCTGTGCATCACCCACATGAGCTCTGCACTTGCATGGAGGCTGCTGCCAGGAAGTTTAGCAGTACCCCTTCCCCAGAATAAAACCAAGCCCATGGCGTTGCTTGGCTTGCCAACTGATTGACTATCCCTTTGAACTCTAGTGATTTCATGTCCTTTCCCCTCCAAAACGAGCCTCTGAGACAACCAAGATTTCTCCTACAAAGCTGCTGTATACTTGAGCAAGTGAGCTTGCAACATAGGACACACAGAGGCATCTTTCGTGCTGACATGTCCTGTCACAGCGCTGTCCATGTTCCTGCTACAAACACAAAAGAACAGGGACCAAATTGCGCTAAATAAATTTTAAAACTTAAACATTGTCCTTCAAAGTTCCCACAAGGCTGAAGATAGAATTAAAAATGTGCAATTAGTGCTACAGGTGGCTTATTGCTTTGTGCATGACCCACTGTGTTGTTGTTGAACCTTTCAGGTGTGAGCTCTTTGATCAGAACTTGAAGCTTGCCCTTGAGGTAGCCGAGAAAGCAGGGCCCTTTGGGCCAGGATTATAGGATGGCTTCAACCAGCTAATGGGAGTTTCCAGGGGCAGCTGCATCTTGGGCCGGAAAGGTTTCTCGGCAATCTCTGTTCAGTGGCTCGGGCTGCAATCCTGGAGCGCAGAACAAACGTCCCTGCCCTTAAAGGAACGTATTGCCAGCGGAGCTGCTGATGCTGGGAAAAGCAGCTGGCTGGCAGCTCAGAGGGAAGCAAGATGGACCCACTGCTCTTTTATGGGCAATGTAGACAAAATATGTGTACTTCTAACTTATGACTGGAAGATGGTGTGTTGCATGTGTAAATAAAGCATTCCCCAATGAGCAACGACTCGACTGTTGAGCTAGGGACAGCTTAGCTCCGAGTGCTCGACATCCAGGAAGGATGAGATGTGGGGGCAGGCCCACTTGCGGACAGGGGAGCCTGCTGTGCCGGGCCAAACTGCTCTCGGCCCGTGTCTGGTGAAAAGCAGCAGCGTCCTGCAATTTAGGAAGAAAGGCTTCTACCAGGAACGTAGGATTCTACTGGACTGTCCTTTATTTCTGTCGGTGAACAGTGCTCTACAGTGATTACGATTAGGAATACATCTTAGTGGACTATTTTCAGTCTCGCAAAGTAGGCTCCTCACGATAGGTCATCGTGGTTTGGAATTCCACAGCTGCAGAATTGCTGAGGGAACTCTTGACCAGGGCAGCTGCGGCGTGGAGCATTTCTTCACTGAGAGGATATGGAGGGTGGAGCCAGTAGTGCCTTGAGTTAAATCTATGCCTGTGGTGCAAATATCTTTGTTTTCCTGGGTGTCAGTTCCTGATTGAGCCCCAGAAGTATTCATTAGGCAGTTTATAAGCCTAGCGAGGCATGAAACCCGCTTCTAGAGGCAAAGCTGCAGACATTCTAGAACCAAGCCTTTCCCTCTTCCCTGACCAGCTCCAGCCCCATTACATCTTAGTGGGACTGGTGTGCAGTCTCCCAACACTGCTGCCAGCAGAATGCAGCAGGGAGGAGGAGGAGGGACACACAGAAAGGGAAGGAGTCTAGCAAGGGCGTGTCGAATCACGTCTACTGGCGACAGAGGTGGGAAGCAGCCCCCTCTCCCTCCAGGGAGAAAGGCCTCCCTTGCTGTCCCCTCTCCAGTCTCGTGGGCACGCTGCTTGAGTTGCCAGAGCAGCAGGTGGCTGGTGCATCAGTATTGCCAAATCTTGTCTCGGGCAGAGAAGCAAGGCAAGGTTTGGTCATCAGAGTCAAACCGTAGCATTTCCTATGATATTAGGAACAAGAACTAGTAGTGGAAAGTGACAGTGGTGAGACCTTGCCAAGCTTTTGCCAAAGAGTTCACCCTGGCAAGAGCGCACTGGAAGAACTTGGTTCTGCCCCGTTCCTGCTCGCTTCCAATGTGTGGTGGCTGCTGTAGGAGGCTTCCTCGCACCCGAGCCAGCGGCGCATTTCAGTCAGCCTTCTTGGGCACACGGCCCATCTTGGTGCGGATATTCCTCAGGAGGAAAAAAGCCACTGTGCTGGCGGTGCAGGTCATTTCTGCTATCCAGAAGGCTTCTCCCCAGCTGTAGTGCTTGGCAACGGTGCTGAAAGGCAGCCCAGCCAGGAATCCTCCAACTGAAAGGCAGGGGAAATGTCAAGCGGGGCGGGGGGGGGGCAGAGTGTGTGCCACCGTCCTCCCATCTCGCCCTGAGCAGAACTTCACTCACCATTTGCCATTAGTGCAACTATGGCATGAGACGTTCCGCAGAGGTTCGATGGCGCACTCTCATTGGCTATTACTCCAAACAATGCAATCGGTCCATAGGAGCAAAACCCAAATGCGGCTCCCAGCAGCAGGATCCACAGCTAGCAAGCAAGGCCAAAGAGTGGTCAGAAGTGAGGCGTGACATGATTCTAATCTCCCTGCCACTGGCTGCCTGAATCCCCTTCTCCACTCCAGCACCTGCAAGGTGGCCTCTAGGTTAGAGCACACCTGGGACATCCTTTACTCCTGGAAGAAAAACTTGCCCTTCCATTTTTCCTGGGGCAATACAAACAGCCTGTTAGTAACCTGGTTAGTTAGGCTAGTGACAAATAACGAGCAACCGTTGCTATGAAGAAAAGCGTTTGCGAAGGATGGAGGTGCATCAAAATCACTGTTAGGAGACAGACAAATTAGCCTCCCAGCAACTTCCAGTATAACATTCTGGCAGTTCCATAATGTTGCTAAGCAGCGGTACTGACCAATGCAAGCAGAACATCACAAACCTCCTCTGCATCCCCTCCCCAAAATCATTTCAACGGTCTATTATGTACCCTCAAATCGCCTCAAACTTATGGCCAACATAGGAATGAAAGTTCTCCAAACAGTCCTAGCCATGACAGCCCCATTCAGCTCCTGCCATAGGCTGCCTCTCAGTTTTGTGGCCAGAAACGACTTTGTGAATTTGATGAAAAACCAAGAAATAAAGCAGCATGAGGTGAGAGGGCAAGCGGTTTTAGTATCTGTTCGACATTACAGCCTGCCTTTATGGGTCTAATTCTACACACAGCAGAGAAGTGAGAAGAAGAGACCTCATGTTCTGTTAAGCCCACAAGGTGTGCAAGAGGATGGAGGATTAGAATCCAAGAATTGCTTTCCTGAGAGAGAGACAGAGAGAGAAGCAATAAGCAAATGTCACTAGGAAAATGTTACAGAGAAAAATAGCAGCAACTGTTGAGCCATCCACTCAGAAAGTGCCCCTCACCGCCACAGCAGCTTTAAGATGGTGAACTAAACTTTAAAAGCTTGTTTTAAGACTTGCAAGGTTTGCCTGCTAAAGGTTATCTGCAGGGAATGGAAGAGGCTGGTGGGAACTGGAGTGTAACAGTACCTGGTAGGCTGCAAGCCCCCCTGCCCCCTCCCTCCGATGTCTCCAGTACACTCTGTCTTCAATAAGCTCTTTGGGTGTCATTGTGTGGAAACTCCCATCAAGCAGGCTGTACTTTCTTTGAAACCCCACCAAGTGTTCTTGCAACAGAAGCTTCAGAGCTGGAAAACTATCACGTCTTACCCAGAGTCACCTTCCAATGCCACCATTCCCTTGCACTGTGGGAGGTTTTCACGTGGGATGTGCCACGTTTACTAAAAAGCATCAGCAGTTAAGACGTACTACTCCAAGCTGGTAACATGGTAAGTGAAATGGAAGCTGGGAAAGCGGATTATCCTCTTTTGCAAAAACAGACGCGGTGCCCTCCTTGCTACCATTCGAGAACAATGTGACAAATCAGATCCTTATTGCTACCTGAAATATGCGTGTCTTGCCTAATGTGACATCAAACAATTAAAAACACCCAAACCATTTAAAAAACAAACAAACAAGTATCCACCCAAAGTCCTGCTGATCACTGTTTATCGAGGACACAATATAGTTCACCCCAAGGCTACCTTCAGGGGCTGCCTATACGAAATAAGCATATTTCCAGTATTTGTGGAAAAACACGGATGCTTGGGGCAACCAAAACCCACAACCAATAATACTCTGGAGCACATCCCACAACTAATTTCACAGAAGTGGCTTTACCAATTGTCTGAGCCTCTGCTACCCGTGAGCGTCCAGGCCCTTTTGGGCGACTGTGTGTTGGGCTCCTGGCAAGCAACGAGCGGCCGTGGGATGTGGCCTCGCTTTCTGGTGGCCTCTCGTGAGATGCCGGGAACTGCGGTGCTGCGGCTTACCTTGGGAGAGCTGGCTGTGACCGTGGCCCGGAAGAGGTACATGGAAGCAGACATGCCTGCCATCATGGAGAGGAGGAGCGTGTGTCGGGGGTTCCCATGGCTGGACAGACCCACCTGCAACACACACGCTGCTGTTGTGGCTGGCCGATGGCCCTGTCTGACACGACCAGCAGCCTCAGCCTGAGCTGCGTCCCCAACCCCCCGGCAAAGGAGGATGCCCACATCCGCAGAGGGCCTGCCCGCTGCACCCGGCAACCCACGTGTGACGCGGGGGGCCTCCGCACTGCGTGGGGTCAGGTGGGCTTACCTTTGCCACTGCTCGGTCTGACAGGTAGCCTGCTGCAACGCTTCCAACCAGGCCCCCGATTTCCAAGGCACTCATGTAGGAGCTCCCTGTGGGGCAACAGGGAATATTAACCCACTGAAGGGACTGCTGGAAGAGCAGACATGGTATGGGCCCCTTTGGCACTGGCTTCCTTGCAAAACTTAGCAAACGGCCGAGTCGGGCAGAGCGCGCCTGAGATGCCAGGCTGTGGTTCTGTCGCTCGCAGCTCACTGCTCGGCATCCCAGGCCCGCCCTTGGCTGCCTTGGACACTTCCCTCTAACGAACCGCTCCAGGTGATGATGTGCAGTCCGTGGCGTGTGAGACGTCAGACTGACCCTGGCTCGCCACCACCCAGCTCTTCTGAGTTTCCAGAGGGGCAGTGAATGGTTTTCCGGTGGCGGCTGTCCAGCCCTGGAAACCCTCACGTCAGGCTGCTCCGCATACCGACAAGTGCCGACTGTCCTCTCTCCTGGATGAGAAACAGCTGCCCCCAGTCGGTGCAGCACGTCTTCACTCCGAAGACCACCAGGTACCCAGTCGACAGGACCCACAGGTACGGGGACAGCAGCAGCTCGGCCAAGGTGCTGTCATCTGCCGAGGAGCCTGCGGGGCACAGGAACAGTCAGGCTGCCACTCCTGCAGGCCGGGCAGGGTGCCTGGCCAGGCCCAGGCCGGACACAGCTGCGGCCAGGCGGCTTCCCCTCGGTCCTCGCCGGGTCCTGTCCAGTGCTGCCTCCGCCACCAGGCGCCACCTCTCCTCGGCCCTCCCTGCCCCTCTGCCGCCCAGTCCGAGAGGCCCCACCACGCGGCGCTCCTCCCCCAGTCACTCACCCCTTTTCCCTTTCTTGGGCCCTGGCTCAACACTGGGCAGTCCCACATCCGAGGGCTCGTTCTTAATCAGGAGCAGGCACACGAAGGAGGCGGCCACGCACAGCATGCCAGAGAGGGACAGGGTCGTGCGCCAGTCATAGCTCAGCGCCATCAGAGCAGCCACGATGGGGCCCAGCCCCCCAGCCAGGTTCATGCTGGTGGAGAGGACTGCCCACCACGTCCCAAACTGGGAGGGCTCAAACCACTGTGCAGAAGGGAGAGAAAGCACGTATTTTGGTGAGGGCTGGATACGCACACCGGAGATTCAGGGACATGGGAACAAAGCAGGGCGCCAGCCCCCAGGCTTGTCGCAGTGCCGATGGCCTCAACCCCGTGCCTTCCCCACCTTTGGGAATGCAGCCCCCACTATCCCCAGTCAGCATGGCCAATTATTAGGGATTACGGAAGCCCCAGAACATCTCGAGGACACCAGGCTGCCTCCCTCGGCTTCAAGCTATTCCTTGCAAGAGTCACTGCTGAGAGGCAAACCAGTTCCCCCAGACACACATCCCTGCCTGTTAAAATATAGTTCCCAGAAACTGAGTTAAATAAAAGGATATTTTTATACTATGCTCAGTCCCCAAGTGCTTTACAAGAATTAAAACAAATAAGCACAAATGCAATCAAATCTGAAGAGGATCAGCCCTGGCATCTTGTTTGCCCATCGTGGAGGAATGCACTGGAGCGAGCACCCTCCTCATGGGCTTCCCATGAGCAGCTCATTAGCCACTGCGGGAACCAGAGGCTGCGCTGGATGGGCTTTTGGTCAGGTTGGGTGGGACCTTCTTGAGCTACCGCAGCAACAGCTGGAGAGCAGCAAAGGGGAGCTCGGATGCGCAGGCCTTACATGGCCCCATCCCGCAGCAGCTGGTTAACGAGGGACGGCCTGCAGCTGGTCCCTTCATCGGGGGGGGGGGGACGGTGGCCTCGGCACAGACGGAGGGGATGAGCGAGAGGCCAGGCCAGCCCCTGGTCATTCAGACCTGGGCAACAAGCTTCATTTTTCACTTGTGTCCCAGCAAGACAACTCCTGGACCCGCAGCCTGCAGACATACTCCCAGAAGTATCTGCCGGAAGTCTCGCTGCTTCTGAGAGTCACAGGTGCAAGAGGGGTCATTCGAGGCAGCCAAGAGCCACGAGCGGCTCTGCTTTCCCTGCCTCAGTTCTGTCAGCAGCTGCTGCTGATGGTGGGTCTCTGCCACACCTCCATCAGGGTTCTTGGCAGCCGTTGCTGTTGCAACCTGCTTGCAAGCTTTCCGAGGGGCATCTGGGCGGCTCGTGTGGGACACCAGATTCCCGGCCGGAGGGGCATCTGCTCTGGTTCAGCCACGGGCACCTGGGTCGTCTGGACACTGGCTCCTGGCTGCAGAACATCCAGTCCAGTCCCAAACTTCTGTGGAAACCGCTGCAGATGCCACACTGCAGTGCCCACTCGGTTGGGGTCATTTGATCATTTCTTCTCACGCAGCCTTGCTTCCCAAAAATATCTCAGACGGAAACATGATACAGCTTGTGATTCATAGCTCCCAGCACCACTGCCAGTTCAAGCCCCATCAGAAGTGCGGCACCTTTTGGTGGCAAAGAGATGGGGCAAGTCCTCCACCTCTGCAGCTTGGGACAGAAAACGGCCAATCAGGTTCTGCTATCACAGACATGTGAATCTCCCAAAATGGCATCCAAGCTCAGCGGCTGCACATGATCCGGAACTGCTTGCTGCCACCCGCGCTTCCACTGTGCTCAGAGGAAGGTTTCCGCCCACTTCCGCCACAGTGCCGGGCCCTCTGCGCGCTTACCTTCCGCAGCACCTTCCCACACGGGGGCCAGCCCAAGCCCTGGGCCAGCCCGTTGAGGAACCAGAGCCCTGCAAAGACACCGACGGTGGAGCTCCAGGAGAAGGCCACGTTTACCAAGCCCACAGACAGGAGCCCGCAGGAGAAAAGCCAGCG
Source organism: Varanus komodoensis (assembly GCF_004798865.1). Taxonomy (NCBI): domain Eukaryota; kingdom Metazoa; phylum Chordata; class Lepidosauria; order Squamata; family Varanidae; genus Varanus; species Varanus komodoensis. Next base: position 35,056 of record NW_025336520.1, read on the forward strand.
GGCACTCATCTGGTCCGAAAGGATTCCGCTGATGAATTTGCTGATGGCATAGGCTGCAGACTGGCTGCTGGTGATGAGCCCTGCGGTGGGGGAGAGTCAGAAGGAAAGGCTTACAGAGGCGGTCGCGGTGTGGCACAAAATAATCCAAAAGCAACATCCTTGATCTAAACAAGCCCCCATGCCAGCGCTTGAATGGAGCAAGAAGCACACTGGATGTGCTGTGGTCGCCATTCTGACAACCACGCCTCCCATGCTCCTGGGCATGCATGCCGGGAAGTCTATTTCAGCCCTCTTTCTGTCATCAGCCTCTTAAAATGCAGAAGCTCGGGGATGCCGTGCTGGGGCAGAGCTTTCCATGAAACCTTAATCCCAGGCTCCTACTGACGGGAAGGCTCGACACACAGGGCTCGTTCGTTGCTCTCCCATCTGCCCTTGCCTCCATTTCCCTCTCCTAAGCTGAATTATAGCTAGGAAGCCCTTCGGGGCAGGGACTTGCCCTTCTGCATTTCAGAAAGTGCCATTCATGCAGAGAATGCTACAGAAAGGCAACCGATGCAAAGCCAACTGGCCACAACATCCTTCGAGGACGGGGGCCGTTCTGGGCGAAGGGGCACAAGCGGGCAGTGCTGCTGTGCACTCGTGCGGCTCGCAGGCTTTCCGCAGGTGCCCCGCCAGCCACCTGTGCGGGCCGGCACACCTCTTCCTCTGCCGTGCTGCATTACCAAGGCGTCTGGAAGCATGGGCAGGCTCCGGAGACGAAGGCAACTGTGACAGCCTTTCTCTTGAAAGGACTTTGAGAAACCCAGCTAGCAGTCTCTCTGCGCCTGGGTTCTGTGACTGCACGTTTTGGGATTCTGAAGGACTAGCCCCTTTCCAAGGAGAAAATAGCTTCCCCTGGCAAAGCAGCAGCCACATTCTGCGTTGAGAAAGACGGTCCTCAAACACCCATGGCAACCCTTTTAGGACGACGAATGGCACAAGCATGTTCTGCAGCTCCACAGAGCTTCTCTCCGAGGATCCCGGGAGAAAACACGCGCACGCTTTCCCTCCAAAAAGCCTCTTACCCAAGTCGTCTTTGTCAAGGTCTATCTCTTCCATGACTGAAGGCATCACAAAGGAAAACGTTTTTCTGTTGAAATAGTACAAGGTGTAACCAATGTACATGGCAGCGAATATCACCACCCGGTAAGAGTTGTAGCCTTTTCCTGCCATTATGACTTCAGAGTTGGGCCTTCGAGGAGGAGGAGGCGGCGTCTCCTGCAGGAAGATCTGTTCTGCCTTAAGAGTCCAGTTTAGAGGCACGGGAGCCTCGCTTCTAACTGTGCAAGGAGGGGCGGTGGCAGCGTGCTGGGAAATGGGAGCCAGCAGCTGTCCGAGCACTTCAGCCGCAGATGCCTTGCCAGGGTTTCTGCTGAGCTGGGGCTTTGCTGGAGTTCTCCCTCTTGCTCTCGGATCTGCTCACAGCCACCTTCTGGAAAATCATTAACTTTGGGAACCTGGCTGGACACACTGTTCAGAATAAATCCATCCACCTACAGCGGAACAAACAAGGCAAGAGACCTGTGCTAAGCGGCGCTGATTTCGGGGTGGAAAGATCACAAGGCTTTCCTCCCTCCCACTACACTTTGACCCCTGAACTCAAATAGCACATGACGAAGTGGAAAAAATCAATGCCTTCCGAGAACTGACCTAGAGTGTCACCCACAACAGGGACGAGGCCCTCCTGCTTCAGCAGAGGGCTGCCTTCTCGCGGCTGTGTGTCCGGTGCCGCAGGGCCTTTCCTAGGAACAGGATCGCTGTGGGAAGGAGGAGTACAGCTGCCAATTCCTCTGGCGTAACACTGAGGGGGGCCAAGGAAATGCCGTCCCCTGGCCATGGCGGGGTCTTAAACCCTTGACCTAGTTGGCAAGAACATGATCTTTGTACCACGTTTGTGTAGGAATTAGGCAACGAGGATTTCTAGGATGGAATCTGAAGCATCCTGTTTTTAAAATACCAGGACATCTAAACATTGCAATGCAAAAATCTAGCAGTATAAAAAGCAGAAAGGTCCTTACACAAAAGCCACATCTTCTAAAAAAAACCCCAAAACCACAATCCAGTCTCAAGCGTGGGCAAGCGCAGTCGTTCTGAGCGAGGTGCTGCAGTTCTGTGGCAGAACAGGCGGTCGTGCGCCAAAAGTCCATTTGATCCCTGGTGTCTTTAGGGGGCATTGGGAAGAACTTTCAGCTGCCTGAAAGGCAAGAGCCATTCCCCTCAGTCTGTGCGGACAGGAACGGACCAACGGCAACTCCTTATAGAGGAGCTTCCATGTCCCTGCAATTTAAGAGTGGCCACAAAGTGCACCTCTTTAGCTGGGGCGGGGGGGCTCCATAACTGGGGTGCCATCACACAGAAGGCCGTCCCTGCCGCCACCCACCCGGCCCCTGAGGCGAAGTGAGGGAGTCTCCCAGGAGGAACTCATCGGCCGGGTTCTTGTGCGCAGGGCATCCCTTAGAAAACACGTGGCCTCCAGCTGGACAGGCTGTTTGAGGTCAACACCTGCAACACTTGGATCTGAGCCCTGACGCAGAACGACAGCAGGGATATTTCAAGCCCGGCGAGACACTCTGTGGCCCGAGAGCCTCTGCTTGCCCCCACTGCCTCCCTGCTTTCCTCTTAGCTCAGTCTTCGTCTTGGCTATAACCGTGAGCTGCAAGGGTGGCAACCGAAGAGGCCTCTCCGGGCTCCAGAGAGGGCACGAAGCCCTGGGAATGCTGAGGAGCTCTTGGAAGTGCTCAGGCCAAGTCCCCTTCACTTCACTCAGTCAGCTGTGCATCCCAGTCCCCTGCTCCTGAAAGCCCCACAGGCATTTCCTTCAATCTTACTATTCAGCAGCATGCTGCAGATCTGCCTTTCCATTACCGTCCGGGTCGTCTTGAAAGGCAGGGCTATGGACTGCCTTGCTGTTAGTCGCGAAGTCGTGCCCGACCCATCGCGACCCCATAGACAACATTCCTCCAGGCCTTCCTGTCCTCCACCATCTCCCGGAGTCCACCCAAGCTCACGCCAACATGGACTGCCTCAACACAGCCTAAATGTTACCAGGACCTGGATAACCTTGGCCAGACAATCAGAAAGGCTGCGGCTAGCACACTGTCTGGTGGGATGCGCCACCAATGCCGTCTGGGCACCCAGCAGTTGAGATGGACGCACCAGCAGCATCAAGGCGTGGATCTGCTCCTTCAGGAGTGCAAGTCAAGAAACATGAATGTTGATATAAAATAGTGTGTCATATTTCCATCTCTGGATCCAGATGCAAGTATAATAAAGTAAGAGGGGCACTTGACCTTTCTACTGATTTTGAACCAAAGAATGATGAACAGGTAACATTTTAATTTGGTAACTGCCTGCACTGGGCAGCCAGCCAGCCAGCCTGGAGGAATGAGCCAAGGACGCTTGGCTCATTCCTCCAGGCTCAGGTCCAGAGGGTTCCCAGGACATGTACCACAAAAGGGTCAGAATTGTATCTAGTCTCTTTATCCCGGTTCCCCAAGCCAAGATCGCCCCATGTGTCCTCCATATTACACTTTATGACACTGAACGCCCCTTTGGGAGCCAGCTTGCCATTAGCGTGCTTGCCCAGTTAGGGTCTTTGGCCATCTTCTACGCTCTTTCCTGTGCTGTACAATTACTTCTCTCCCTTTGTCACAGACTTTGTGAGAGTGAGGCAGGACCCTGCATGGAATGTTGGGACCTGTGCAAGAACCACTCTAGATGCTCCTGTGAAGAGCTCCCTTCCTTCAGAGTGCTTCACAGACTAAAAATCCAAAGGGAAAATTCATCACACTGTTTTGTACGGAGGACCAACAGCTATTGTGGAACTTGAGCAGTTAAATTTCAGCTGAGGTGGGGAAAAGGGGGCAAAATCAAGAATTTTCTCTTTTGAACTCTGGTTCAGAGTAATCCCTGGAATCCAAGCAAGCCTCAGTGATATCCCAGGATGAAGGGGTTTGAGAGTGCCAAAGAAACCGAGAGCAATGCCGGTAGGCGACCAGAGTAGTCCCACTAGGCTGGGCCCCTAGTAGGGCCACCCGAGGCAGAATGGTCAAGGCTGAGTCACAAGGAATAACAGACACACCAGCAACATGAGAATAGATCTCATTACTCGTGCTGGGGGCAGACCAATGTTTGAAAGGCAGCTAAACGCTTGTACAAGGTGGGTCCTGAAAAGGAAGCAGCACTAGAGTCCTCTATCTTAATGAATAAAGCCTTAAACGGTTTAGGACCTGAATGGCTGAAAGAATGTCACCGTAAGCCTACCCAGACTCTAAGACTGTGATAAGGAGTCCTGCTCTGGGAACCGCCTTCAAAGGGAGCTAGGAGAGAGGCTACCTGCGATGGGGCCTTCTCACTCCTGGCGACCCATTTATGGAACCAGGTCCCCAGAGGTGCACCACGCACCTTCTTTGCATATATTCTGGCACCAGATTAAGACGTTCTTATTCTTGGAGCATTTTAAGGGTTGTTTTAAGGGTTAAATTTTAACGCTGTTATTTTAATTAGTGATTTTTGGAATTTTGTTATCTTTTAAAATGGATCCAGTCTGCTGTGTTAATGTACATTACTGACTGGTGCTCCTGCTGTGATAGAGATGTTTTACTGTTCTACTGGTATCAATATTTTAATTGATTTATGTAGTTTCTATGCTTCCAAAATCGTTTTAGCATGCACTCTCCAGAGAGCCATGAGGCTATTGCGACAGTATACCAGTGTTAAATAATAAATAAAAGCATATTGCAAATATGGGTTGGCTACTGGAGTGCACCAAAGAGCTTCAGGAAAAGATCAATATATGCCGAATAGACTACAGTAAAAGCCTGTGACGGTGTGGATCACCTGAAGCTGCGGAGAGGTGGGCATCACAGCCCAATTACCCAGGGTGCACAAACTGATCTTGAACGGTGGCGCCCGCCAGACGCATTGTCAGAGGAAAAGCCCCAGTCGCCAAGCAAGGGATCAGAATAAACAGCATCAGCGGACCGGGCCTAGCGCGATCCGGGTTCGAGGCCGCGCAGCTCACCGGGCGACTTCAGGGCTGGGGAGGCGCGCAGAACGCATGAAGGACCGGCGGCGCCGCCGCCCGAGAGGAGCCCCGGGTGCTGAGTCGAGGCCCGGCCCGTCCGCGCGCGCCCCCGCCGCCCCCCCGGACCCGCGCAGGCCCAGGAGGCCTCCCCACGCCGCGCCTCTCCCGCTCCGACGCCGGCCGAGACCGCCACCTATCCAGCCGGCACGGCCCCGGGGCAGCGCGCCCACGCCCGGAAGTCCCCCCTCCTTGGGGCGCTTCCTCCTAGCCCATTGGGCACGGGCACGCGCGGCCCAGCAGTCGGTCCAATCGCTGCTTGCATCAGGGGCGCTCCCGACCAATGGCTTTGACTGCCCCGCCCCTTCCGGTCCCCCCGCGGCGCGCGCACAGCCGAGATTTCCAGTGGCCTCGCCGCGGCGCCGGGGAGCCTGGCCGCCTGGCGGGACTGGAGCGCGAGGTCGGGCGGGGCCGCCGGTGCGCCCGCGAGCGGCCCTCGGGACAGGCCCGCCCCCTCCGCGCTGAGGCCCCGAGAGGGCCGGGGCGGCGCAGGGCTTTCTGCTCGCCGCTCGAGCAAGCCGGCTGGCTGGCGGGCGGGGGGTTCGGTGCCGAACAGGTGTAGGGAGGACGGCGGTGCGCGCCACGTGCCGAGGAAGGCCCGGGGCAGAGAACTAGCGGGTTGCAGTGGCCGTTTAGAAATAGGCCAGCCCGTTCAGGGGTGTGGATGCATGCAGCAGACCCAGTCAGCGCTTCGCTTCGAACAGGCATTCCAGGAAATGCCTTCAGCTTTCTGTTTATGAAGAGTGGAAAGACTAGAAAAGCAAATTATTTTATTGAAACCATTCTTCAAAAGGAGCAAACACATTAAATGATTTAAATTTGAACAATCCCCCTTCCCTTCCCACCTGAAATTGTTAACAGAACTAACAAGCACCTGAACATTGATGCAAAGCAACTCCTTGACACCATCGCTGAACAAGTGCCAATATGGCAAAGGGAAGTTGCACAACATTTTCCACAGTGTACACAAGGTGACAGAGCAACACTCTTGACTTTATAGGTCTTCAGGTCAGGCTTGGCTGGGTTTCGGACAATTCTCTCAAGACAATAGCAGTGGAAAAAAGAGGACGTCCCCCACTTATTCCTAATTTCCATTTCCATAAAAGAAATACAACTTGCAAGCCTGCCGTGTTCAAAGGAAGAATGTGAAAAGGACACAGCACAGAACAGACATTTCTCAAGAATATTACATTCAGATTCCAACTGCTTTATAAGACTCACAGTAGAATGCACATTCTTCCCAAAATGCAGATGCAGCTGGATTTTAATTTCCAGAATTCTATTCTCAAAAATCCAATTCTCCAATGCACATTCTAAGGCAAAAAGTGTGCATACGTACATCCAAAACTTCAATGAATGGCATAGGCAAGATGACAAGCCAACATTTTCAAGGGCTGCATGAGTATAAATTGTATTGAAATGAAAGGGGCTTGATAATTCACAGCACACAATTTAGTTTTTCATACTTATCTGGGAACCTGTAGCATTTGGAGTACAACTTTTACTAAATAAAAGCTTGTAAAACTCAAAAGCTGCAGTTTTATAAACACACATTTCTTGAAATTGATTTGAGGGACTGTGAGGCAGTGCTTGCTTTGATCCAGTGAGTAACTGGCCAATGGTGCTGAATATGAAAGGATCATACTACACTGAAAAAGCTCCTTGAAGAAACAGTTGGAGGATTTTCTGAGTGAAAATAGAAGTAAGAAGGTTAGATTACATTTTCCCTCCACCCTGTAACCTTTGGGCACTTACCCTAACTTATGTGCTGGTGGACTTGTTTCTGCTTCTGAGAACTGAAGCATCAGGATTTCTTGTCCTACAGCCAAAACTGGCCCTCCTACACTATTCACTTGTTGAAGTGGGAAGTTCAGTTGCAACTGAACAATTAAATAAAAACCACACACATAGAACAAACTGTTTAGGCCAAGTTAGAAACCAGTACATGAAAAGCATAAGGAAATGCCCACAACAGTACCCAGAATTTCTCAGAAATCTATTAGAAAGCAGTGACTAAGAACTTGAGATGCAAATAAAATATGCAAGGAAAACTTGTTAGTTAATATTGGTTTGAAGAGGAATGTAAACCTAATTTTGGCCGGACAGATCATTTCTCCTTTTGGCTGTTTCATGGCCCTTTAAAAGTGTGTTTTAGGTGTGTTCTGCAAAGTCAGTAACAGTTGAGAGAAAGTTGAGATGTATACACCAGTCTTCTGAATTGCCTTGCCAATGGGCACACCTGCTGTTTAGATACCAAGGGCCTGCTTTTTGGGATGGACTGTGACTATCAGTCCAAGTATTTCTGTTTTCCTTTTGACTATTATTTGCTTCCTTCAAATTTTGCTTCTATTCCATCAGTTCCTGTTGTGCAGTGGCTCAGAAACAAAGAACTAACATCAGTGGCCCCATGCTAATGACATTAAAAGAACTGCTCATCCAGGCCTTGTCCATGCACCATAATTAGAACATTCTGAGGCTGAAGCAGAAGATTCCAATTTGTTACTTCCATTCACAGGGAGAATACTTGCAGACACTGTAAGTTGCAGACACCAAAACATACACTGCTCTTCACAAGTTAAGGCATAGCCCAGTACACTTGTACCAAGTGTCTTTTCCTAGAACAGTTGTAGGTAGATTGAATCTGCCAGTTGAAAGCGGCAATTCCATGCAGGGTGGTGTCAAGAATAGGAGTTTCCAGTGAGCTGAAAGTCATCTTTAAACAAAGGAAGTAAGGAGGCAGGACAACACACAAAATCAGCAAGGACAATTCCAGCAGGAAAGAAACAAACACCTACTGCGTTCTGTTGTCAGTTTGTGCCATGTTCCACTAACCAGGTCCATTACAAAAACAATGGATTTGACTGTAAATAAATAGATGTTGATGCACAAGAGGATCTGAGAAACTGTTATAATTCGTCATTGGCTCTGGTGTCTTCCTTTGTTTCAGACTTCTTATCTGTTTGTGAATCTGCAATAAAGACAAAAAGCAACAAGGTAAGAATAAAAAGAGTTAAATGTACAGCACACAGGATGACTTTTCAAATCAAAATACCCAGATATCACAGGAAATGTTTTGAAAGCAGAAACACCATCAGGTCCAACCCCGCTGCTCAGTGCAGGACTCCCAGTTAAGCCATCCTCTTCAGAGGCCTGTCCAGTTGCATCTTGACTGCCTCCAGAGCGGAAGAGCCCGCCACCTCCCGCGGCCATCGGCCCCACTGTCATGCTGCCCTAGCAGTCAGGAAGTTCTTCCCAGTATCTCCTGGAATCCGGCTTGCTGTCCCTGGACACGTTATCCCGTGTCCTGCGCTCTGGGATGACCAAGAGCAGATCCTGGCCTTCCTCCTCGCGGCAGCCTTCCAAGGACTTGTAGAGTAATGGACAAATCCAGCCTGAACTAAATGAATCTGCCTTTCTATTCATTTTCTTAGTTTTTCTGCCATTAGGTCAATTAGAATGTGGCAAGGTAATCCATCATTGCCTTCTTTGCATATCAGTGTTAATATGGCTACCTGCCATGCCAGTTGTAATAATTTCTTTATTCTAATTACTTGCTGGAGTGGTAATATTAATTTTTCTTCTAAATATTTATAGTATGTTGTATCAAATCCATCCAGCCTGGTGCTTTAATTTTTAAAATGTTCTAATAGCTTGTGATAATCCTTGAATAGTATCATTCAGTATTTTCCTGTGATCGGATGTGATTTTTTCAAGGTGTGCTTTCTTTTATATATTGCTCCATTCTATCTTCTGAAGTTGGGATTTTTTTGTTTCATTCTACTTATCTATTGTAAGCCATCCCGAGATGTTTGTAGGGGACGGGATAGAAAAGCTTTTAATAACAGGCTAAATATGCCCAGCTCTTTCCACCTCTACATGCAGGACTTTGGTTCCAGTGCCTTCTGGACACAGGGACCCCAGTGCTGAGGGAGGTTCTTGCAGGCCATTGAATAGAACGTCTGAGTGCTAGGAACAGTGGAGGAGGCCTGCTGCATCAGAGTCTCCGGCATGAGGCACCTCTGGGAAGTGCACGAGCAGGAGAGGAGTAGCGCCTTCCTGCTTACGTTCCCCACAAGTGGCAGATGAGGTGGCGGGGTGCTGTCACAAGGCAGGGACTGAGGAACGAGTCCACCGAACAGCCGCTGGACTGCCCGTTCCCTTACCTGTGTCTGGTCCCCCTGCGTCACTCCGTGGGGCTTCCTCTGTAGGCGGTTCTTCGGCTGGACTGGCGTCGTCTACTTTATCTGCTTCTAGGAGGAAGGGGGACATCCTTAGTTGCAGGTGAGAAATACGGCTCATGAAAACAATACTCGGCACTCTCATGGTGTGGAACAGCAGCTGTCCTGCGACAGGCACCACGGCCAGTTGCAACCCTGGTCCCCCCAGCTAGAGCCGAGCATCACAAATCAAGGGGTGAGGCTCATGTGGGAGGTGGGGGTCACAGCGCTCTGGGCGGGCCCCCGGTGGGTTGGAGGATGCTGGTGGGTGCGAGCGCACCCATGCCCCGCATCTTGCTTTGCCCCGTGCCGAGAGGCATGGAGAAAGGACTCGGTGTGCTGGAAGAAACAGCTCCTCCCCATGCTGGCCGAGTCCCCACTGACGCCCGGTGTGGGGCATGAATGGGCCTGGCCAGTGCTGGACGCAGCGGCTCCTCCTGGCACTGCCCAGCGGCCCACTGCCTGCCTCCCAGCTGCCAATTCCGAGCTGTGGCCAGAGGAAACAGTGGGAATTCCCCTGGGGATGGACTGGAGGCCGAATGCTGTCCCAAAGAGATCCAAGGGAACTCTGTGCCAGCCGTTCCCCTTTCCTCTTGCTGCACAACCAGCAGAAAAGCCAGCCCAGAAGCCAAGAGTGAAAATGCTCCTTCGAGCCAAGTGGGCTTCAGGGCTTCCGTGCCTGAAAGAACCGGGAGGAAAGCCTTTGTAAGCCGGCCCACAGTCGCCATGGGACCTGCTCACCTTCTTGTGTCCCCTCCTCGGGAGGAGGGACCTTGTCGCCCTCGGGAGGCACAGTCGTGTTCTTGTCCGCGCCTGCCTTGGTGGTGCTGGGCCTGGGCCGGGGCTTGGCAAACTTGGCCTTGTTGAGGAGGTACTGCACCTCCCTGTCCAGGGCTGCGATCCTCAGCTCGATGTCTCTGGACAGCAGGGCCGGCTTCTCGGTGGGCGGCAGCTTGTTCTGCTCTGCCACCGTCTCGTTCTTCCACAGCTGCAAAGCCAGACAAGGCCAGGCAGGGCATTACTGCTGACGGGGAGCCGTGGGGACAGATCCCACTGCGCTGTGGATCGCAGTTGCTGAAAGCAGCACCCCCCTTAGGCTGACAGAGTTGCTGGGGAACCCAATTTAAGCGAGACGTTCTCGCTCACTCCTAATTCTAGACCCCGGGGCCACCAGAAGCTCTGGACAGAAGGCAGCGAGTCCTTTGTGCAGCACACAATCCACCTGGGCAGTTCCCCCACTGCGCTTGCGGAAGGGGGAAGGGGGAAATTCGTGGGTGACGGGGACATCATGCCGCTGGGCACGTGGGCTGCATTCCGACTTCCAGGCCAGCTGCCATGTGCCGCTGAAGACCAGTCGCCAGGGCACGAAGAGGCCCTGCCGGCAGCTCTTGTGGTCCCTGCAGCCCTCGCAACTCATCTTACCGCTGTCTCATTTATAGCCTTTTCCAGGGTGCTGAGCTCCACCTCCGTGAATATCTGATCAGCGTCGGGGATCATCCGCGCTCCCCTGAAACAAGCGAACAAACTCCCGTTCCCTCATGCTCCACAGCAATGCTTGCATCTGACTGAACGCTGACTTGCTCCTGTGCTCAAGCTCTGGAAGTGATGGCTGCCTGACGTGCCTCTTCAGTTTAGCTGTTCTCGGGGGTTGTCAGGTCTGGACACTGGACAGATATCTAGGGCAGGGCACCACCTTTGGTGGCCTCAGACCAAATACAGATTTGATGGACTTGTAAAGAATCCTTTTTATATATATCTCGAGCCATAATAAGATGCTAATTACTATACTGGCGGTCTGACAACAAAATGCGACTGTGGGACAGGCAGTTGTGAAGTGGGGTGTCTTCCAGTGGCCGGAGGTGCTGGGATGCTTGACCCAACAGTGCTTGACCCCAGGCCCTGAATTCTCCTTTCGGAGCTGGCGACACAGACATGGAGCTACGCTGCATTTTGCACAAAACACGAAACGCCGTGCAAGGCAGCAGGGGGAGCAAATCGATATTTAAGGCTACTGCAAAATACTGTTCCTGACAGGAAAAGCCGAGCCAGACAACCTTCCAGTCACATCCGTGCAAGCCCCAGCCTCTCTCCTGAACAGGGCTCGGTCATTCATACCTGAGGAAGATGCTGGAGTGATTGAGCAAGCTCTCCAGGGCAGCCAGGCGGTCTGGCCACTTCCTTCTCTCCTCCACACGGAAGAAGAGGCTCCGGCACAGTTTCTTCAGTTCAGCTAGTCTCTCCTTCAAGTCCTGCAGGAATTAAAAGTACTGGGAAATACATGGCACACACCTCAGGATGCAGAGCTTACTGATGGGATGAAGGCCCACGCTGTACACGGGGACTCGTTTGCTCAAAGGCAGGATGCCCACAGAGGCTCGATGAACGCGGCGGTGACAGCCAGGCTTGTGTCAGTGCACCAAGGCTGAGGGCAGCCCGCCTGCTCGCCCCACTGAGAAGGAAGCACGTCCACAAAGAAGCGAAAGGTGGCGCCGGCTGGGTGCCAGGAGGGCGGATGTGCCAAAGCGTCACGTTCCAGGCCGTCCCGATGAGCTAGGACAAATTACTTTCATTCCCCAGTACCTGACAACTGCTCGCTTTATCTACAATTTCCAAACCCACTGGCAAGGAAATGTCACTTTTACAATCAGGACAACCTGTGTGAGGAACACGCTGTGAATCCTGAGGCCCTATTTGAAGCACTGAAAGATTCAGAACAGGAGACCCATAAGGTTCCAACCTTAGTAGTGGCTGTATAACCATCTTCTTCCATCCAGCTGGAAACTTCACTCAGTTTTTTGGAGATTTCCTCTCTCTCTTCCTCAGTTGACACAAACTGATACTCCTCCTGATACAGCTTGTCCTGGTGAATGAAAAACAAAGCCACTGCTCTCAAGTGGAAATCGACACGCCAGGAACTGTCGATGAACAGCAGCCTGGCCCTGTTTGCTCTTCCTGGTTGCAGGAACTTGGCCAAGGAAAGTACCGTAATCTTGCCTACTTACTTTGCATTCTTTTACAATGCTAAGTATGGCTCTCCGGATCAGGGGAGACGTGATCACCAAGCGGCAGAAATGAGGCTACTCAAAGATTTCCCGGAGCCGGGGTTGGCAAGAGCCGTCTCTAACTCTTGCTTTCGCCTCCTACCTGGGTCTCAAAGACGAAGGCTTCCAGGCTGTTGGCCGATTTCTCCCTCTCCTGCTTCTCAAGGTCCCTTTCAGTCAAATCCTGCAACCTGATGTTGGAAAAGGGCAGACAGGTCACCGCCTGCCCGGAAGGAGAGCGTCTCTGTGCTGCAGGCGCTCCCACCCACCTCCCTCCGCCCCACGAGCAGCAGCACCCAGGCCTACTTCTTGATGGAGCCCTGCAACTCTTCTGGAAGCAAGTCGGGCACGTCGTTCACATCCAGGCCCACCGTGATCTCCTCCACCAGCTTCTGCTTCTTGGGAGGCTTTGGCTTTTTCTCCTCCTCTTCCTCAGCTGCTGCTTTGCCACTGTTCCCCTCGGGGCTCTTTGCAGGCCCCTCCTGCTTCCCACTCCCTGACTTCTCTTGGGCTTCCTAGATGCAGTCCGGGACAAAAAGAACTGTTTTCAGGTGCAAAGAAGAACAAGAACTTGACAGACCCGCTTTGCCTTTAGCCTGAGCCCCCGTTTCAGGAAGCTAGTTAGGCTGGGTGCTGATACAGCTCTGGAGGAAGCAAGAGCTGCAGGGAAGCGGCCAGCAGTGCCTCTCCCTTTGTCTTTAAGAACATCGGAACAGCCGTGCAGCTCAGTCTGAGCCCAAGTCTCTCTAGGTCAGCCTTCTTAGCCAAGCATTTTCCCCAGAGGGAGGGTCATCAGCAGTTCTCAGAGGAAGGCAGGAGGAGGAGGAGGAGGAGGAGGAGGAGGAGGAGTTTATGGCACTCGAGCTGCACTTTTTGTAAACCATCATGAGACTTTTAATGAATAATGGTGTAGCAAAACTTAAAATATTTATTTATTTAATTATTTAATTAATTTGTTGCTATGAACTGCCCAGAGAGCTTAGGCGATGAGGTGGTACAGAAACTTTGATGAAGATGATGATGTAAGTATTAAAGCAGACCCATCATCTAAAAGGGCTAAATGCAAGGAAAACGCAGCTCTTCAGAGAAATTTCCTCGCACTACCAAAGGGATCGGAATCCAAAAGCGAGTCTTCCACCCCTCCAGCGAGCAGGCGAGGATTTTGGTGGCTCAGAAAACTGGGAGGGAGGAGCCGTCTCCACTTGTCCCACCAGCAGAGGGCCTTCCCCACGGTGCCCTGGTGGGTGAAGGAAGGACACCTTACAGGGAGGGAGCTGTGCTACTCGCTCACCTGAGAGGTGGGCTTCTCTGCTCCCTCCTCCTGCTGCTCCTCTGCCGCAGAAGCGCCTCCAGCAAATTTGTCTTGCGCTGGAGGCGGCGATGGCTCCTTTTCATCCTCCGCACTAGTCGCCCCCGCGTCGTCCTTCTGGTCTTCCTTGCCTGGTTCTGCTTGGCTCTCCTCTTCCTCCTGGGCAGCAAGTAAGGGAAATGCCCAAATTGCACTGCTGGGGGGTTTTCAGCCGGGATGCTGGAGGGGCCCAGCAGGCCCAGCCCAAGGCCTGGCTCCACACGTTACCATCTTAGCCAAAGGCACAGAGCCTAGAGCCAAAGACAGCATCTTCCTTCATCCTTCTGTCATACCTGTATCCCTTTTGCATTAGGCGCATGCCTTGCATCCGGCTCGTGGCCGGCCTTTGGCCAGCAAAGAGCTCACCTGAACGGTCTCCGTCATATTTTCCGGCGCTTCGGGGACAGGGCTGCCTCCTCCGAAGAGACTGGAGATGGTGTTTCCAAGCTCTGCTCGAAAGATGCAACATGCCTCAGAGAAGTTCCTGCTTCATGCATACAAACCCCCAGTCCTGCCCACTACCCAAACTATCCCCCCCAAAACGGCCTTCTTGTCTTAGCACAGGTGCTGGGGGCAAGTAGTTGAGTCCACCTTTGCCCAAAAGATGGAAGGGCCACAGCCCTTCTCAAGGCTCACACATCTAATGAGAATTTCTATGATTTGCATGTGGCAAAATTCTGGCTTGGACACAGTAGTGCCTCTGCTGCATGTCAAAGGAGTCCGGCACTGATGGGGGAACCAGTCTTGGCAGCTGCAGCTTGCTGGAACTGCTCAGGGCCAAAAGCATGCAGAGGGCGCCTGTCCCACCTGCTTCCGCTCAGGCCAATGCTGAGGACAGCGAGGCGGTTCACTGGCGTAAGACTGGCGGCTGTGGGGGGCAGAGGTTGTGTTGCCGCTGCGGCAACCTGAAGAACTCACTTGTTAGCGTGGATTCCTCCTCGGGCTTGTCTTCAATCAACGTCTCAAACACAGATTCTACCTGCAAGTTGACACAGAGCACCGTGAGCATGGAGAAGAGGGCCCCATGGTGGGAGCCGCGGTGCAGCAAGGGAGGTACCTACACGATCCAAGCTCAGGACACCACTTTCGTCCATATTGAAATGAGCCTTGATGCCTTTCGACTCGTAGTCCACGTTCTTCCTGAAGCTCTCGCCCACACCGTGCAGCCTCACCCGGGTGAGGTTCAAGGACCCAAAAGCCCTGCAAAAACCGACACAAAAGCAACAGTTGGCTTCTCACCCCCCTCCAGAGAGACAAAGAGGGAGAATGGGGAGGGGGGCAGAGGCAGAGAGAGACTGGCTCCATGGACTCACTGCAAGTCACTGTCACTCAGGAAGCCCAAATCTGCATAGTTGACATGGAACTCAAAGTCATCCGTGTAGCGGTTGAAGGTGATGACCTTGCGCTGCGGATACGGAGCCATTCGCTGGAACAGAATCCGACGGTTGTGCTTCAGACTCTTGGATTTGTCCTCCTCTTCCACCTCACGGGTGAACTCAACCTGGGGATGGGGGAGAGGAAAGCACAGACTGTAGGTTGCAGACCCCTCAAACTGGACAGCCACCCCCCGGTCTTCAGGTGTCTTTTTGTTGAGAAATACAGGAGAAGTGTCTCTTCGGTGGCTTCGGAGAGGATCGCCAGGCGGGCCTGTTCCCCCACTGGGGCCTTCACAGCCGCTCCGCCACACGTCCCTCGCCCGAACTGCGGCTCACCTGGATGGGGAAGACGGCTGCATCCCGGACGACAAACGGCTTCACCTTGAAGGCCTTGCTCAGGGCAGCGGCCTGGTAGACGGCGCCCATTGCAGCGGCTTCGTCTGCATTGATGTTCTTGCCCAGTTCTTCCCTGGGGGTGGTAAGAGGAAGAGTTTAGTACCAGGAGCAGCAGCGGTGGGGAGGAGCACTTGAGGCTGACCTGGCACTTACTTGCCAACTACTTTCAGCAGAAGCTCCTGTACCTTTGGCACACGCGTGGAACCACCAACTAGGATCACCTGATCGATTTCGTTCTGGGAATCAGAGAGAGAGGGGGATCTGTCTCTCGGAGCTTAGGCCGAGACTGCCCCCCTTGCCCGCCTTCAGTGGGCTGCTCACGCTCTCTGCCCAGAGCGCCCTTCCTCACTTACCAGACCGATCTCGGCACTGCTAAGCGCCTGCCACACGGGCCCAGCAACCCTCTGGAACAGGTCGGAGCACAGGTCCTCAAACTCCTGCCGTGAAATCTTGGCCTTGAAGTCAATGTCATCCAACAAGCCCTCGATCTGGGGAAGGAGAGAAGCCGTGAGCACCCCTCTGCCATGCTCCTTACCCCCAGTGCCCCAAGAGCTGGTGAGGGGAGGAGACGACGGCGAATGCCACTGCCTCGTCTCCTATTTTCTCCAGAGCGGGCCCAAGAAACGCACAGGCCAGCAGCTCAAGAGGGCAGCCGACTACGCCCCAACGCAGGCGGGCCTCTCCTGCACGCAGCCCACCTGGGCCATGTGGTCAGCGTTGGCACTCAGCACCGTTTTCAGACGATTGGCTTCCTTCAGCAGCTTAGCCATAGACCGGAGGTTTTTCCGGACATCCTTTGAGGGATATTGCTCATTGAAGAGCTTGGCCAGATGGTCTCGAAGGCGCAGCTCCATCTCCAGGCCTCCCAAAGTACGATCAAACCTAAGCGAAGCAGCAGGGAGATAAGGCAGGTCCTCAGCTCAACTCCACGTCCAAACAGGCCTGCGAACTCTTCCTCTGGCTCCTGCCTGCCAACTCTTGGGTCTCCCACTCAGGCCTCCCCCAGCGTGGGCTAATGGAAGCTCTATTAACACATCCCGCTCTCCCGATCGTCTTCCTGGCAAGCCAGAGGTATAATGCCCAGGAACGATCTCTTACCCAACACCCCGGATCTGCAACTGAGGCTGGGTCCCCGAGTCCTTGGTTTTCAGCGTCTGGTACGTCACAATGGTGCACACGGTGCTGCCTGCTCCCATGTCGTAGAACATGATGTTCTGGGAATAAAGAACCGAGGCGTGAAACAGGCAGGAAGTGGCAGAAGGGGGTCGCCACCACCTGGAGCATGGCATGCACGTGGCTGGGGGAGGCCTGCGCTCTCCCCACGTCAAATGCGGGCACGTGCACAGCCCTGTCCCAGGTGAGGCCACTGGTGCGTTTCACCCGGAACGGGCTGCTCCAAGCAGCAGCAGCACTGGAAGCAGAGCAAAGGCCATCTGCCTGAGCCTTTTCACTGCAGACACTGGGGGCCGCATTGGCACGTGGCGTGTGGTGGGCCTCAGAGGTACAGCCTCGCACAAGGTGCTCGCGCTGAAGCGACACTGAAGCCAGGCCTCTGGGCTCCTCGGAGTCACTCACGTCGACACACGACTGCACGGATCCAGGCAGAGCTCTCATTTGCGAGAGACAGAGCGCGAGCAGCCAGCCCAAACCTCAGCTGCATTTGAGCGGGGATGGCAGGAGTACAAGGGGCCCGAGGGAAAAGCCCAAGCACGGGCCTGTGCTGTCCGGCCCTCCGAGCCGCCTGCCCCCATGGACACAGGCACCTGGGCTGTGGCATTGATGTCCTTCCTCCGGAAGACCCCGTAGTTCAAGGCCACGGCCGTGTTGTCATTGATGAGCTGCAGGACCTTGAGATCTGCCATTTTTGCTGCATGCAGGACGGCTCTCCTTTCCGCCTGGTTGAAGTAGGCAGGGACAGAGATCACCGCATCCTTGATGGGCTGCTCTGCAAGGCGGGAAGAAGGCGGGAAGTTTGCTCCTGCTTGTGCAGCTGTCCATTCTCCCTCATGGCTGTGCGAGGCAGAAGCGGTCCCAGCATTCCCCCCTGCACTCCCCCGCTAGCCCTGCCTCATACGTCACAGCACTGCTCCCCCCTCAGCAGCGTCGCATCCCAACCTGCAAAGTCCTCCGCCAGCGCCCGAGAGTGGTTCAGGACCATGCCCAGGAGCTCTTCTGGGGAATACTGCAATTGGCTGCAAAGGAGAACGGGGAGGGTAAGCTCCTGCATCCCTGACCCCTCGACGGCCTCTCCAGAGGGACTGCTGGCTGGCCCTGAACAGCAGCTCTGAAGGAACGGCCGCCTTCGAAGGGGGCCTTGAGCAGCGAGGTGCCCCTCACCAAAAGCAACGCCACCCGCGGCTGCCTGGGAACCCGCACGACCGTTCCCTGCCGGAAGGACTGCCTGGCGGGAGGAATGAAACCGGACCTTGTCTCCCCACCCCTCCTCCGGGCAGGAGCAGCTACCATCCCTGGCACATGGTGGTGCCAGAGGCACACTCGCCAATACCAGCTGACCCACCAGGTCCCTGCAGCTGCTCTCCGGGAGACATGCAAGAAGATGCCCCCGCACCCGTTGTTCAGCAGCGCCACATGGCAAACGGGACGGCAGCCACTCACTCTGACAGCTTGAAGACGACCGTCTCTCTTCTCGGGTCTTTCCCAAGCTCATGCTCTGGGAACCGTGACTGATACAGTGCCACTTGCGGGTTGTCAATGCGCTTGCCCAGAAGGTCCTGGAAGTACCGGAAGGCGACCTTCGGGTTCTTGATAGCCTGCGGAACAGAAGCGTGGTAACAGGCAATTCCGATTCCTGAGCAGCAGGTAGCGTGCTCTCGCTGTCAAGATACACGTATCAACTCTCAAGAACTGAATCATTTAACAATATTTAGGCACCAAGCAGAGCAGCATTGAGCATTTTTGTATGCAAAGGCCAGAGGGCTGCCGAGGGCCTGAGCAGCACCTGGGAGTGTGCCCCCCACCCCTCTCAGGGGGAAGTCACACGCTGCGCAAGCTGCAACTCAGGAAAAGGGGAAGAGGAGCAGAAACCGCACCCTCACAGCACTCGGGTAAGAGCTCTGGAGGCCAGAAATGGCGCTTGAGGGCTCACCATTCCCAAAGCACTGTCTCCGAAGAGGCGCTCGTTCTCCTTCAGGACCACGGCCACCGGGGTTTTCCTCCGGGATTCCCTGGAGCAAGACAGGAGAGGAGCTCAGGAAGCCATCTCCTAGCAGGCCAGGCCACGGGTCCACCTAGCCCAGGGCTGCCTGCTTAGACAAGCAGGGCTGTGCAGGGGAAACGGCTTCCGCTGGCAGGAGCAGAACTGAGGGCCTCCAGGAACGCTGCCACTGAACTGTGCTCCCTTCCCAGCGATTACTGTCAACTGGACAGACTCGGAATGGTCTTCTGGTCCAGAACTTGCCACAAGGGTCTGAGGAGACCTTTCCCTGCAGAGGGACGCAGACCCAGAGGCAGGTCTGCTGGGGGCCTGCTGCTGAGGGCGGCAGGGGGAAGCCCCAAGTGGACAGAGTTTCCAGCTTTCTGAGCTATGCCTGGAGATGGAGCACCGGTGCGAAAGGGATCTGCAGCATGCAGCCTGAAGAGCGGCCTGCGTTGCCCGGGGCTGGATGCTGGTCTGGCTCCCTGAAATTAGGCTGCTGGCCACAAAGTCCCTTTCCCAACATAAAGCAACAGAAAAGGGACACATCTGAGTCTCCGTTGAATGTCCTCCTCTATCTCAAACACTCACATCATCTCTCTGATTGCAAGCAGATGACTGTGATCCTGGACCTCTTCCTGTTCTACAAGTTACGGGCTGATATTACACAGTAATGCAGTTACATACTGAAGTAGGAGCTGAAACGTGGATATTTCCCTTTCTTTGCAGCCACCAAGGTTAAAGCTATTATTTTGGTGTTTGGAATTCTGCCTCCCCGGTTGTTTTCTGGGCTACGAAACTGTGCCAGCCCTTCAAGGAATGGTTGCTGCCAACCAACTCACTCACCTGTTTAAGACAATTTCCATGGGCACCCCAGGCTTGACAATTGCTATTTTCATGGATTCACTGCCCAGGTCAACAGACATCACTGCTAGGGAATCTGTGGTACGAAAGCATTGAGTCAGGTGTGCTCAGCGCCAGCAAGAACCTCAGAGCTAAGTAATACCAAGAGGTGCCCTCCCTCCTTTTCTCCCATTCATATTGTGTTTCAAGCTTCAGCTTCACATAAACTTCTGCTATGCATGATTAGGCCACATGGCTCCATCAACCAGAATATCTTCTGCTTTTATTAATTTATAATGCTCATTTGTTGCTTAATATAGTAAAGCCTCCAAGCAGTATAGACAAAAATCCATAAATAATGTAATATACATTTTACTAATTTATACATCCAAGCTTTATTTATTTAGGGCCAAGCCAACATCCCAAAGCCACCATAAAACCAATTATGCATGCCCAATACTAAAATTACTCCCATGGATCGGCTTGGCCACAATCACTAAGAGCTGCTCTAAGCACGGATGTTTCATGGTAAATTTGAAACACTCCACAGGAAGGAATTTTCACAGGCATCCTGTTGGTTTGACAACATCAAAAACACTTCTTTACACTTGCGCTTGTTATTTGTAGCTTTACATTCCCCTTCAACCCTATTCTAGGGCAATTTACATAAAAGAGCAAAACTAACATATTGCTGCAAAACCTAAATTAATTCAAAAGCCCCAAAATTATAAAAGCCCCATAAAATTCTGCTAGATTAAGATGGCACCTACTAAGCTCGAGGGAGTAAAGATGACTTTGCCCTAATGCGGGGGGGGGGGGACAAAAAAGGGAGCACAAGGCAAGCTCATTCAGAAAGCTGGGATTTCATCCCTGGGGAGCCCTCCCTCCAGTCCCACCTCAGGTGGCAAGGGCACACGGCTACGGTCCTCCCCCGAAGCATGTCATGCTCAGGTACCCCATGCGGGGAGCCTGCACCCTTTGTTCTGGAGAAGGGCAAGACCACAGATTCGAAGAGGCCACGGAGTCATCATCGTGCAGCACGACAGGATCCTGATGCTCCGTCAGGGAGTCACCCAACAGCCGCAGGAAGTGCACTAAGTGCCATTTCCAAGGCCTTCAAAAGCAGTTCCACGTGGTCCTTCTGTGCCCTCTCCGGATCTGGACATGCGGCACTGACAGCCCAGCCAAGCCTTGGAGGTAACAACCGCTAAGACATGCTGGGCACACGCACCTAAGATTTTCCAACACAGAGTTTTGGGTTGTGCCTGAAAGGCAACGGGGCTGGTGGAGGCACTGCAGTAACAATGGCGAACATCCCCCAGTGATTCAACAGCCTCCCCGGGCCTGTGCTAGAGGGTATCTTTTGACACTTTCAAGAATTTCATCCTCTCAGAATCAAGTACTTTGCAGTAGACTAGCTTAGAAAGTATAAAGGCCTAGATAAAATTTGACTGTCTGAATTCACAAAAAGAACTACAGCTTCTTCACAGAGAAGTTGAATGAAAACTTCTCTGAAGTATTGCTCAGTTCAAACATTGTATCTGATATAGCTGAATCCATTTATAGAAGCAGCAGGCAGAAAACAGACTTGCAAATGTCTTGGACGTTAACTCTCAGCATTCCTGACCATTAGCCATACTGGCGGGGGCTTCAAGTCCAAAACATCTGCTTTTCTTTTTGCTTATTCCTGTATAGCTCTGAATAGTCCAGAACCATGAAAAAGCCAGCCTGAGGCTTGCAAAGACAAGAGACGGTCATATGTTTGAAAGGCCCATGGAAAAGACTAGAACTTAAGTTAGAGTACCGTTGTAATCCCCAAGTGACACTCTCTTTGCCCCTAAGCCCCAGACTGGCATGCAGCTTTACAGCTGGAACACGAAACACCGCAGGAGACAAAACAGCTCTTCAGCCTTTCAAGCTCTACCCTCTGCCCTCACAAGATCAAGCACCAGCACGCAACGGCTCTCGGCTGGCTTCCTTGTCAGCAGCATCACTATAACCCCAGTTCGGTTCAGCCAGACGTGGTCTCTCGCCCGGGCTCCACTGAGAGCAGCCCGCGGCCCGCCCGGAGAGGTGGTCCTGCCTTCCCGCTGGCAGGCTGCTCCCCTGCCCGCGCCGGCCCAGCAAGCCACGCTCCGAGCTGCCTTCCCGGGTCTCAACGAACCTCGGGCCGAGCCCTGCTCGAGTCCGGCCCCCCGACCCATCTCTGCAGGGGGCACCGAAGTCCCCGGGCGCCCCCGGCCGTCCCGAGGGCAGGAACGCGCGAGCCAGACGCCGCAGGCCCCGCACTGCGGGGCGCCGGCTCCGCCTCCCCCGCAACGGCCCCGGCGGAGGCCCGGCCCGAGCTCGTCTTCCACGCGGGTCGCCCCGGACTCACCCGAGTAGGCGGGCAGGCTGGCCAGCAGCGCCAAGGGCAGCAGGGGCCACAAGGGCGGCGGCGCCATCGCGCTGGCCGGAGAGGGCAGGCAGGCAGGCAGGGACGGATGATGGGCAGGCTTCGCTTCGGCCGGTCCGCGGCGCCCCGGCCTTCCTTCCCTTCCCTTGCGGAGCCTGCGTCAGAGAGCAGAGGGAGCCGGCCCGGGCGCCAGGAGCACGGTCAGCTCAGCTCGTGTCCGCCGCCGCCGCCGCCGCCGGGCTGGGGCGCCGCGGCTCGGCCCGGCCCAGCCGGAAAGGCAGCGGCCGCGAACGGAGGGCAGCGCTCGCCGAAGGAGCGGCCGGGAGGGGAGCCGGGGCGGGCGCGCGACCGGAGGCGGCGCTCGGCGGGCGCGCTCGGGGTGGCCGGCCTAGGCAGACGGAGCCTAGCAACCTTCCTGTCCGTTTGCCGGCCGGGCTGGCGCTGCTGAACCTCCTTCCGCGGCGGCTCCGGCCAGGACGCGGCACCCGCCCATTGGAGCGCCCGCCAGCTGCGCCGGCCCCGCGCGCTCCGCATTGGGCCACGTCGACGGCGCCGGGTGAGGCGGGAACGCCATTGGCTGCGGGAGAGCGAAGGGGGCGGGCCTCGCGGAGCGACCGCCCTTCGGGGCAACGCGAGCTCCTCTGAGCGCGTGCAAAGTCCGCCCCTCCTGCCCGGCAGCCTGGGCGACGCGCGCCTTCGTGACGTAGCGGCCTGCGGCTTGCGCGAGCCTCCCGTGACGCGTTGCGCGCATGCTCCGAACGGCGCCGCACCTGGCGGACTACCGTGCCCGGCCGCGGCCGCGCTTCTAGGCGGAATGGCGGCGCGGCTGGCGCGGGGCGGCAGCGCCGTGGTCACATGACCGCGGGGGGGCTGGCAAGATGGCTGCCTACTTGCAGTGGCGGCGCTTCGCCTTCTTCGACAGCGAGACGCTCACCTCGTCCGAGGGGAAGCCCGAGCCGCTGCCGCCGGGCATCACGGTCTGCGACTCGGGCAGGGGCAGCCTCGTCTTCGGGGATATCCTGCCGGAGGAGCTGCCCCGCGGGGGTCGCCTCGGAGAGCTGGCCGGGCGCGGGGCGGGAGCGAGGGGGCGCCTGGGCTGGCGGGCGCGACCCGATTCCGCGAGCGGAGCCCCGCTGTTTCCCGAGCGCGCCCGCCCCTTGCTGGGCGGCCTTTCGCCGAGTTAGACTGGGGCCCGTTTAGCCCCATGTTCTTGACAGCGTTGCCGGGAGGATCGGCCGTGGGATTTGGGCATGCGAGGGAGGGCTGGCCTCCCTGAGGTATGGCCCTCCCAATTCAGGCAGGCTTAAGCACTGTCCACATAGACCAGGCTTAGGCGATCCGGGAACCCCTAAAGGTGCCAACACTGTGGAAGGAAGATGAGTTGGTAAATACAACCAAGCTGCTTAGTCTCTTCTTTGATGGTTCCTTTATGTCGAGGATCCTTAACTAAGATCTACATATAGTAGGCCAGATATGGTTCCTGCCACACTCTCTTGAGCTCAGTAGTTTCCAAGCTTATAAGCTGAGAGTGACGCACCTCTATCAACTGAAGCAGCACAGCATCTTGGCTTCTGTCGGAGAGGATGAGGAAGGAATTAACCCTTTGGTAAGTTTTGGGTGGGAAGGTGAGGAGCCAGCCTTGTTCTTCTAATTTAATTTTTTGACTAAGTAACCTCCCGACTGGAATGCTGTGGACATAATCTATCTAGACTCAGCAGAGCCGTTGACAAAGTGCCCCACAACATCCTTGATGACCAAACTAACACAAAGTAGGCTAGATAGTGCAACCATCAGGTGGATCCACAATTGCCTGCAAAATTGGACTCGGAGAATGCTCAGCAGTGGCACATTCTCAAGCTGGGGAGAGGTGACAAGTGGGGTGCCACAGGGTTCTGTCCTGGGACTGGTACTTTTCAACACTCTTATTAATGATTTAGATGAAAAATACATGGAAAGATAATTAAATTTGCAGATGACACAATGCTGGGTGAAACAGCAAATACCCTGGAAGACAGAGAATAAGATACAGAGTGATCTTGATAGGTTAAAGCTCTGAGTAGAGAACAACAATGAAATTCAATAGGGACAAATGCCAAGTCCTCCATTTAGGAACAAGAAATCACTTTCAAAACCCGTACTGTACTAGTTCCCCTATCCTCAGCACTAGTCAAACCTTACTTAGAGTACTGTGTCCAGTTCTGGATACCTAAGTTTAAAAAAGATGCAGGCAAGCTAGAAAGGGCACAGAGGAGGGCAACAAAGATGATCTGGGGACTGGAGGCAAAGCCCTGTGAGGAAAGATTGAGAGAACTGGGCATGTTCAGCCTCCAGAAGAGAAGACTGGGTGGGTGGGTGGGTTGCGGGGGTGATATCCAGATAGCACTCTACAAGTACCTGAAAGGCCATCACAAAGAGGAAGGACAAGATCTTGTCATCCATCCCAAAGTGCAGGACACAGAATGACAGACTTAAGTTCAAAGAGACCAGATTTAGACTAGACATCAGGAAGAATTTCCTCGCTGTCAGAGCAAATCCCCCTGTTACTTGGGGAATTTGTGGCTCACTGGAGACATTCAAAAAGTGTCTAGACAGTCAACTGAGTGGGGTGGTATAACTTAGTGTCCTGCAATAGCAGCAAGTTGGACGTGACGGCCTTCTGGCCCCTTCCAACTCTTCTGTTATGTGCTTCTGTTTGACAAGAAGCTTTTGTAAGATTGGATGTAGAAAGGGAGGTATCCGTGATCTCAGGACTAGAAAAAGTTCAGACTTCTGGTTGCCAAAGATTCTCTTGCTGGTCTCCAGCAAATTAAAATGTGTATTCTACATCAAAAACTTTAATCCAGGAACCGAGAAATTTGGAGTACATATAATTGTTGCACTTGTGAACCGTTGCCTAAATCACGCAAGCAAGAGCAGATTGCCTTGTTGATTCCTTTTGCCTGTTAAGGCCCTTTCCCGTGCTGACTGTCTTGCCCTACGGTGGTTTTCTGCATAGTCCCCACCTTCCAGAGCAGCGCCTTCTGCTCTCCCAGAGTGTGACGATGTCAGAAGAGACAGAATGAGATCTTTTTGTAGAACAGCAATTATTTCTGACTTCAAAGTTTCCTGAACCATCGTCTTATAATAACTGTAGGTCAAAGTCTGGAATCTAGAGAAACGTGATGGTGGGAATCCCCTCTGCACTAGGATTTTCCCCGCAATACCAGGCAACAAGCCAACAGTTGTGTCCTGCCTCACAGTCCATGAGAATCTCAACTTCATGGCTATTGGTAAGTCGAGATAAAAGCAGAGGTCAGTATGTGGCTTACATGTACATTTAGATGCCAGTAGAGCAAAATAAGATGGACCTGTGTGGGTCAGACTTCAGTTTTGGCAGGAATGAACTATCTGGTTAGGGAGTTAAAGTTGTTGTTGAGCTCTGCTCTCCTTTCCATAGGCTTTGCCGATGGGAGCGTTGTACTTACAAAAGGAGATATCACAAGGGATCGGCATAGTAAGACTCAGATACTTCATGAGGGAAGCTATCCAGTTACAGGCCTAGCTTTCCGCCAGTCAGGGAAAACAACTCATCTGTTTGTAGCCACCACTGAGAACATCCAGGTAAGATCTTTGCTGGACTTGGGGGGAAGACCAAGGCTAACTTGCTCATCCAACTTCCTGTCCAAATTCTGAGCTGACTTGTTACTTCCTTCCCATGGGCTCTGCAGTGTTACACACTTTCAGTGAAGGATTATCCACAGCTAAAGCTGGACACGCGTGGCTGCGGACTACAGTGCTCCACGCTCAGTGACCCTTCCCAGGACCTCCAGTTCATTGTGGCAGGAGATGAATGCGTGTATCTGTACCAGCCAGATGAACGTGGGCCCTGCTTTGCTTTTGAGGGCCAAAAGCTGATTGCCCACTGGTATCGGGGCTACCTTGTCATTGTCTCCAAGGACCGGAAGACCTCTGCAAAGTAAGTCACCTTAAGACAGAGTGACTAGCTTTTTTTTTTTTCTTGGCACATGGTTTAATTTTTCTTTGAATGTCTTCCACTTCTGATTGGGCATGGAAAGTGGGCAAGGCGAATTGCTTTGTCTCTGACACTGGATAGTTCTCCCTTAAAAAAGCAGCAAGAAGAACTTGTGGGCTCCTGGAAATTCTTCCTGGGCACCTGTTTCTCTTTCATAGGCAATGTGAGTGCCAGTCTTGCTTTCCAGGTTTCTGTTGAGTCCTGCGCCTGCCAAGCATGCGGGGTGGAACGCATGTGGGTGTCTGGAATACAGGTGTCATAAAAGACCCGAATGGGTGGGTGCGTGGCTGGACAGGGCGCAGTCGCTTTCAGCACCATCATGACCTAAGTCAGGGATGTAGAATCACCTGGGTGGGGGAGAGACAAATGGCTCTGTGGGCCATGCCTCCTACTCCCCTGCCACAGAGTGGTCCTACCCAGGCCTGGGGAGCATCCAGTCAACTGGTCCCACTGTGGAGGGAAGTCAGAGGCAGATCTGGTCTCTGCATCTGGGGAATGCAGAAAACCAGCCTGGTTCTTTCATCCAGAGAACCCACAGAATTCTTCTCCTGTCAAGAGGAGTCAGAGACACTTCCTGTGGGCGAGACGAATGAGCCTGGAGACAAAGTGCATCCCTCCGTTTCACTCCTCTGCTCCAGGTCTGAATTTGCTGGGGGTGACCCACAAAACTCTGACAAGCAAATCCTGAACATCTACGACTTGAGCAACAAGTTCATAGCGTACAGCTCTGTCTTTGATGACGTGGTGGACGTGCTGGCAGAGTGGGGCTGCCTGTATGTGGTGACGAGAGACAGGAAGCTCCATCTGCTGCAGGAGAAGGATACGCAAACCAAGCTGGAGGCAAGGGAGCCCACCTCACCCCCCTGTGCTTGCTGGGGTTGGAGCAGCCACCTCTGCTGCCCCCTAGGAATCTTGATGCAACCCTCTGAGCCACTGCCATGAAATAAGGCCGTGTTGTTGGGATAGGGAGGAAGCAGCTGTGGATCGAACCTTCTGCTCAGGGTCTTGCGTGTCCTTGTGAACCTTCATAAGTAAGTGTCCATCCCCACAGATGCTCTTCAAGAAGAACCTCTTCGAAATGGCCATTAACTTGGCCAGGAGCCACCACCTGGACAGCGACGGGTTGTCTGAAATCTTTCGCCAGTACGGAGATCACTTGTACAACAAGGGCAACCACGACGGTGCCATTCAGCAGTACATCCGGTGGGTGCGGGCCTCATGCCACGGGGTTGCGTGGGTAGGCGTTGGCTTGTCCCCGTGGGGCTGGGAATGCAGGCTGAACACAGGTAACTGGAACAGGATTCCCACGCTCCTTCTCTTTTCTTAGCACCATCGGGAAACTAGAGCCATCCTATGTAATCCGCAAGTTTTTGGACGCTCAGCGGATACACAACCTGACAGCCTACTTGCAGATGCTGCACCTGCAGTCGCTGGCCAATACAGACCACACCACGCTGCTGCTGAATTGCTACACCAAGCTGAAAGACATCGCGAAGCTGGAGGAATTCATCAAGGTGCGAGGGCGGTGGGAGGGAGGGCGGCACGTGCGTGCTGAGGCAGGGTGGAGCCTCCTCCCGCCCCGGCGTGCTCCGGCTCCCCTTGCTCGCTCGGCAGGCGCAGCGTCCTGCCGTAGGGGGTCTGCCTGTCCTCACCGAACGGCTTGTGATGCCATGTACAAGTTCTTCGGACATCGAAGCAGCCGCAGCAGCGCAAGGGTTGGGTAACGGACCTCGCGCGCCTGAGCCTCACTCTTGCCTTCTCCGGATTCCCTGTGCAGGGGACTGGAGGCCTCCCAAGTTCAGATAAAAACCTCTCAGCTGCTGCCTGGTGGAGGGTCCTTTCCTCCAGTCCCGAAGCTGGGAAGCCTCCGAAGGCTTCCGTTTGCAAGAAGCGAGACCAGCTGGGTTCTCTCCCTGCTGCCCCAGCCCCTCCCGGGATGGGAAAAGCAGGCCTTTTTCTCCAGGCAGGGGGAGCACACGCTGCTCCCAGCTCCATTTCGGAGGTGACTGTTCTGTGGCTGTGCCTGTGGCTGCGAAGGTGCTCCTCTCTCCTCTCACTGGGGGGCTGGAGGGGCATCCTGCTTCAGATGCTTTGGCAGAGGAGGGCCTGCGGCTCTGTCAACGTGGGCGCGGCTGGCCTGTGTGTCCTGGGCCGGCTGTGCAAGCGCCACCTTTGCTGTCTTCCACGCAGACGAGCGAGAGCGAGGTGCACTTCGACGTGGAGACCGCCATCAAGGTGCTGCGCCAGGCAGGCTGCTACTCTCACGCTGTGTACCTGGCTGAGAAGCACGCGCACCACGAGTGGTACCTGAAGATCCAGCTGGAAGATATCAAGGTGAGGCCGGCCTGGCTCCCGGTGGCTCCTACGGCCAGCTTGGTAGGAGTTCATCCCAAGAGTGGCCGTGTTTCTTCACTGCAGCTCTTCTAACCTTTTCCTGATGGGGAATGCAGTCCTGGTATGTCTGTAACTTGGGCAGCAGGAAATAAAATCTGATCTAGCCACATGACGGCCAAAGAAAAGGTGCCCGGTGCTTGCGGGGCTGAGCGATTTGCAGGTCTCCACGACTTTCCCATTTTGCCTGCTAGCAACATCTTTTAGCTCCTGAAAAGTCTGGGACTCTCAAGGCTTGCTCATCCAGCTTCAAAACAGGAAGAAGAGGAGGATGGCACATGCTTCCTAAGGTTTTTTAAAGGGTGGATTTGTCCAGGAAGAGCCACTTGCCTTACTGTCCCGGAGGAGAAAAGCGGGCAGCCTCTGCCGCTTCCCTCTGTGCCCAAGATGCATGGAAAGCCGGTCTGCTTGGAGGTTTGCCCTGCATGTTTTGCCCAGGAGCGTCCATGCTTGTGAGGACCGTGGACCCCTCCTCAGGGCTGCTCTGTCTGTTCCACGCAGAACTATCAGGAGGCCCTGCGGTACATTGGCAAGCTGCCCTTTGAGCAGGCCGAGAGCAACATGAAACGATACGGCAAGACCCTCATGCGGCAAGTCCCGGATGAGACCACAGAGCTGCTGAAGGTCCTCTGCACGGACTATCGCCCAGTGGGGGATTGTGAGGGTCCCAGCGTGATGGAAGGAGTAAAGGTATGGGCTGGATGCTGGGACGGGGGCTATGGGCGACATTGTTCTGTTGTTTTGTGCAGTGGTAATTGACCCTTTGGAATGGTACCTGCAGGCTGGTTGCTGTACAATGAGCAAGAGACGTGCCGTCAGCTAAAACCCACGCCAGCGGGCCTCGCACACAGGGTGTATTCTGTGGGGAAGCAGAGCCCACGAATGCTGGGAAGCAGCAGTTCTGGGCAAGTGGGAGGGGGAGAGCAGCCAGGACGCTGCCAGAGCACACCAGGCCTGTGTTGTTCCCAGAGCCTTCCTCCCGCTCCCGATTCCCTCTCCTCACCAGCTCACTGGCAGGGGGCTGAGATGGATGAGGCGTGCGAGAGGCTGGCTGCTGCCTGGCTCTCTTCTTCCTTTCCTGTGCTACAGGCAAATCCCGACGAGTTCATTCCCATTTTTGCCAACAATTCGCGGGAGCTGAAGGCCTTTTTGGAGCACATGTTGGAGGTGCAGCCTGATTCCCCACAGGGCGTGTACGACACTCTGCTGGAGCTTCGTCTCCAGAACTGGGCACACGAGCAGGATCCAGAGGTACGTCTTCATGAACTCCTTGCTTCTGGCTACGTCGTGGTCAAGCGAGGTTGCCCGCTGCAAGTCAGCCGGGCTTGTTTGACAAGATGCCCGGTGGATCCAGCCCTTTGTATGTGGTGGCCAGGGAGAGAAGCGCCATTAGCTCTGGGCCGGTGGTTCAGTGCTGCTCTGGGCCCCCCGAGGCTCCCGTTCTGGGGTCTGGAAGCACCCCTGCAGAGCTTATGCTCCCTTGCTCTGGATTCCTTGCAGGTCAGAGAGAAGCGGCACAAGGAGGCCATTTCCTTGCTGAAAAGTGGGAAGTTCCAGAGTGTCTTTGATAAGGCTCTGGTTCTGTGTCAGATGCACAACTTCCGGGATGGTGTCCTGTATCTCTACGAGCAGGGCAAGCTGTGAGTGTGGATGGGCAGCGGCCCTCGCGCGCGTGGCCTGTGGGGGGGCTGCTGGGCGCTCCGAAGGCGGCGGGGGCCGCTTGTGTTCGGGGAGACTCGTGCCCTGTGCACGGCTGGGAGGGGCGTCGCTGGAGCCGGGGCTCGGCCGAAGTCGCCCTCACCCGCCCCTTCCCTGCCCAGGTTCCAGCACGTCATGCACTACCACATGCAGAGCGAGCAGCGCCGCACCGTGGTGCAGGTCTGCGAGCAGTACGGCGACCAGGAGCCCTGCCTGTGGGAACAGGCCCTTGGCTACTTCGCCCACAAGGCGGAGGACTGCAAGGAGCACATCGCGGCGGTGCTCCAGCACATCGAGAGCAAGAACCTCATGCCGCCCCTGCTGGGTACGGGACAGGGTGGGCCTGGCGCAGCACAGGGGCGCCCAGCCTGCGTGGGGGCAGTGGGCAGCGGGCCCCTCTCAGCAGGGAGAGGCGTGCGGCAGGCAGCCGCTGCCCTTCCAGCCCCAGCTGCGCCCGGCAGGGCAGGGCCCCCGGGGATGCCTCTTGCGGCGACGCTCCACGGCAAGAGCTGGTTTCCAGCTTGCTGCCTGGGGGCAGAGCGGCCGGCATCTTGTCACTGCCTGTCATGGCGTGGCAGCCACCGAGGCGGGCTGAGCCATGCACTGAGAAGAGCCTCGTCTTGGACTGGACTGCAGCCTGTGCTGTGCACATAGGCTTTTGCACCCACTGCAGTGCAAATTACGGGACAGCCTCCTCGGATCCCACCTCCTCTTTTCCTGATGGGTCGCTGCGTTCTTTCCAGTTGTACAGACGTTGGCCCACAACTCCACCGCTACCCTGTCTGTCATCAAGGAGTACCTGATCAGCAAGCTGCAGCAGCAGAGCCACCAGATCGAAGAGGATGAACAGAAGATCCAGAAGTACCGGGAAGAGACCAAGCGGATCCGCAAGGAGATTGAGGAGCTCAAAACGAGGTAGGCGCAGACCACCAGTGCATGGCCAAGGCAGGGCTTCCAGAGAGAGCACAGCAGTGCCCAGTGCCACTTTCTGGCCCTCCCCGTTGCTCTGCCGTGTGTGGAGAACCGGCCCATCTTCATGCTTAGAGAGGGATGACATTTCTCCTGGGAAGCCCTCTGCTGGCATCTCATGCAGCCAGCATCCCGAGGCCTGCCAGAGCACAGCTGCTGCTCCTCGCTTCGGGTCACAGGAGCCCCCTGGGGGTTGGAGGAGGGTGGCCCCGTGCCATCATTTTGGTGCTCTGTTGCACCACAGGAATCCCGGCAGACGTGGATGCTGCCGCGGCCCTTTCCGCGAGGGCCCCTTCCCTGCTTTGCACTGCATTGTGCGCTTCCCTTCCTTAGTGCCAAGATCTTCCAGAAGACCAAGTGCAGCATCTGCACGAGCGCCCTGGAGCTGCCCTCGGTGCACTTCCTGTGCGGCCACTCCTTCCACCAGCACTGCTTTGAGAGCTACTCAGAAAGTGGTTCAGAGTGCCCCACGTGCATGCCAGAGAACCGCAAAGTCATGGACATGATTCGCACCCAAGAGCAGAGGCGGGACTTGCACGACCAGTTTCAGCATCAGGTGTGGAATCTGCTGCCCGACTGGATTTCCAGCCGGGTTTATGGCCTTTTCAGATCAGTGAAGAAATGTATTTACCCTCCCTCTTCCCAAGCTCCCTCTAAAACAAACCCTCTTTTTGCCTCCTGCAGCTGAAACGCTCCAATGACAGCTTCTCGGTGGTTGCAGATTATTTTGGCCGGGGGGTTTTCAATAAACTCACCCTCATCACAGACCTTCCTCCAGGCAAATCTGCCGCAATGCTTGATGCAGGCTTACAACGTGACCTCCTTATACACACGAAGAGGAGCACCTAGGTGCCGGCAGCTCACCTGCTGCCTTGGCCCGGGCCTTCCAGCTGTGCAACATGAGCGACTTCTTCCGTGAGCCAAGGACTGCCAGAGGACAATTTGACCAGTAAAAGCAGCAAGATGGCTGCGTAGCTGCCATTTGCTGCTTATGTGTAACACTAGATGTTCCAGGCTGACTAGGTGGGGCACGTCTTGCATTGCTCTAGTCCTGCTCATCTGTACAGCTGTGAGACTGGGTCTGGCTTCTGAGGTTTGGGATAAAGTACCTTCTCTTTAACAGCACGGTTTAAGGAAGCTGTGGCTTTTTCCTTCTGCTTTTCCAAGCCTTGCTACTTCCAGCTGCTGGTAAAGGGTCCTCAGTAAAACTGGGTCTTTAAGCCTTAGTTGGGCTTCTGTAAGACTTAGCAGTAAAAATGACTCTAAGCTCAAAGCTTCTACTAGCACTTTTTCTGTTCCAGGGCGTGCCCTGACCCCTAATGAATGGAAGGCACATAAGCATCTTCTTGCCCTAATAAAAAGTACAGAGTTGAACTACAGTGAGAGTATTCTGGAACTGGAAAGGTATTTAAAATGTGAATAGTGTTTAACAGAAACATCCTTTGCGGAGCCCTTCACTTCATGTTGTTTAATCCCCTTTGTGACAAACTGCATGGAACGAAGGTGAAGAGTAATACACGGCATCCTGTATGTGTGTACAGTTTGTTTTTCTTTTTCAAAGGCTGCCTATGTTTCCCCGCTGTGGTAGGAGCCCAGAGGAGCTGCTGCTGGGCTCTCGGCCAACACCTCACTATTTTCCGGGGTGGGGGGACAGAATCTGGCCTTGACGATGGATGGTCCTCATCCGAGCTGGTTGCTCATCTCCTGGCCCCTGTCCAAGCAGGCCCCACCACCTCTTTCTCCAGCTCTCCAGGCCAGCAGGCAAGTCCAAGCTCTGCTCAGGCTGCTTCGACTGCAGGTGCTTCTACCAGCTTTGACTGAGGAGGGGCATCGCGCAGCCCTGGCCCGGGTCTGCCCAGGCAGAGCAGCAGGTGGCAGAGCCAAGCCGGGCTTGCAGGGTCCTGCAGATCACCGCATGCCCCTTCCTCAGCAGCAGACTAGCTCCCGAACTTCTCGGTATTTCTCCTCGGCCGAGGGGGCTGGAAATCTTCCTGCTCCCAGGAGATTGAGGTACAGGAGGCGCCGCTGCTCCTTCGGCCTTGCCCACCCCGCAGGAGCGCCTGGGGAGCCGTGAGGCCGCTCCTTCCGGGGGGGGGGGCTCGCGGTTCTGGCCGGGAGCTGGGAGCGCAGCCGCGGGCCGCGTCTATGGGCACGGCTGCGGAGGTCCTCTCCCTCGGAGTGGGCGGCTGCAGGCGCCGGGCCGGAGACCGCCCTGCTGCAGCGCGGCCCGAGGGAAAGGCCCCGGCGGCCGCGGGCTCGGCGCGGTCGGCAGGGGCGCTGCGGCGGAGGCCCGCCTGGCTCCGGGCCGGGCCGCGGGGCTGCGGGCCTCGCTGTGCGCGTCCCCGGCCGGGGCCCGAACGCCCCGGCTCCGCAGGGGAGGGCGAGCGCGGCGGCGCCGGAGGCTCCCGCGAGGAGCAGGCCGCGGTGACGTCACGGGCCGCCGCCAGGGGGGGCGCTGGACGGAAGTGACGTTGCAAGGGCGGGGCCTCGCGGCCGTGGAGCGGCGGCGCGCCGGTGACTTTGGCCGCGGCGCTCCGGCCCAGCATGAGCGGCCCGGCGGCCCCGGCCGCCGCCGAGGAGCCGGTGAGCCGCCGCGGGGGCGCTGGAGCGGGCGGGCGCGAGCTCCGGGGAGGCGGGCGGGCGGGCGCCGCTGCCTCGCCCACCTCGGAACTGGGGCCACCTGGGTGCGCCGGGTCGCGGTAATAATCCATCGCGATTGACGGCGCCAGTTTCATGGATTCGTGATCGCGATGACGGCGCGGCGGCGGCGGCCTCGCAGTCTTGCAGCGGCCCCCTACGTGAGGCCAGTGCGCTGTCCCGCCCTGAGACGTGGAGAAGCTTTAAGAAAATACTAAATAAGCTATTCCAACCCTCCCCGGCGCCGTTCTCAGCCAGCCTTCCACAACCTGGGGCTATCACTGCTGGCATTGCCCATGCAAGGTGGGGCTGATGGAAGCTGAAGTCCGTAGCCCCGGGCTACCGGTGCGTTGGGGGAAGAGGGGCTTTACGCATCGGCGGGGCGGGGAGCTGAGCTAAGTCTCCCGATGCATCGCGACTCGAACTCAGGGCTGCAGGCCCGGGGGTGCCACGGCCACCTTCCTGCTTAAACGCTGTGCAAAAGCGCAGCCTCTGGGGCGGCTTGTGACGGGAAGCCCCCCCCCCCCCGTGCGGGGCTAGTGGCGCTGGGGAGGCAGGAGAAGCGGCGGGCTGCCTGGCCTCACAAGGGAGGCCCGTGTGCCGCTGGACTGCTGGTCGAGCAGGGCTGCCCCGTCCGTGCGTGTTGTGCCTCGGCTGTGCCCTGGCAGGGTGGCGCGAAGGAGCGGCTGCCCTGTGTGGCCGGGCACAGCCTTTCCTAGGCAGGGGTGTGGGTGGTGGCTCTGTTGTGCATCCGTGTGCCACCCTGAGCCCTGCAGTTCTGTGGCAAGCTGCTCCTGCGCCATCTAGGTGGGGGGGGGCGGCTGTGTGCATATTCTTTTCCTGCCAAGTGGCACATTTTGGGATGGCTTCAGTGCCTCAGCTGACAGCCAGCTGAGCAATGGTGTGGGGGCAGCAGGGAGGGCTTCGTCCTGCCCGTTGGCAGCTTCATTCTGCTGCGCGAGGTGCTCTCTTTCGCACCACCCCTCTGCCTGGCGTGCACGCACACTGACGCCTGTTGATGCTTCGCCCCCTGAGCACTGCTGAAGCCTTCTCTTCTAATGGGGCAAATGGTCTGCTAACTCAACTTCTAGAGGGCGGCTCAGCAAGGGCAGTGAGTTGGCTTTCCTGATGTGCTTCAAGTTACAGACGTGTCGGAGTTGTCGAGGCAGAGAGACATCAGGTGTGTCCCTTGGAAGGAAGGCTGTCAGTTGTACTGTTCTCAGCCCTAAGCTGGAGTACATTCTGGTTCCCTTGTGTGAACTCTGCTTGCCAGCATAGCTATCTTGTCAAAGTGTTTTCTCTTCGCTGTGGCTGCATAATTGTATCAGAAGAATAGAATCGACTTTCTGGGTACCCCATAATGTTTTCTTCTTGCTAAATGTAAAGGCTAGATCTTCTGCACTGAGCAGGGGGTCAGGCCTACCCCAGATTCCAGGAAGTGTGCTGAAGAAGGAGAGCAACTGACAGTTCAGGCCCGAGTCCCATTTAGTGCCCTGTGTGTTTTCCTAAGTCATCGGATCCTAGAAGAGCAGAGCTGGAAGGGGCCAAGAAGGCCATCAGGTCCTACCCCTGCTCTCGCTGGTCACCAGTCTACACCTTCCCATTCCTGCGCTTCCTCCGATGCCGGCATCCACCCTCTGCTGCACTGCACGTCTGTGCTTCTCTCCATCTTCCTGCAGCCTTTTCCTTGCTCTTATGTGCCAAAATTAATTTCTATTTCTTCTCAGCCGTGCTGAAGGATTTCTTTGCTGCAGACTTTGGTGTATGGCCCAGGCCGCCCAGAGCATGGGAGTAAGGAGAACCCTAGAAGTGCAGTGCCCTTTTGGGAAAGGAGACTTGCCGGCTTTGTTGCAGCGTGAGCGCTTCTCTAAGCCAACCTGCTCCCTCCACCAGCCCTTTTACAAATAAGTGGGTGAAATGTCCCTTGTTTGCTTGCAAAAATGGTCCCATTGCCAGCTGCTTCGGTGGAAGGCCCCCTTCCCATGCCTGCCTTTCCTGGAACAATTTATTTCTGTGCAAAACCCGCACAGCTCCTTGCCAACAGGCCCAGCAGCTACGGTTGCTTCCAGGCTCAGCCCCTCCATGCTGGCAGCTTGCTCTGCCCCCACCTCGCTGTCTGGAAGGCCCTTCCCCTTCCTTATCTCTGGTCCCAGGTTGGGGCTGGTTTGCAGGAGAGACTCCCTTGGTCAGCCACAGGCAGGAGGAGGCAGCCAGGCAGCAGTGCTTTCTCTCTCCTCTAGTAAAGACCCCTTGGGCCCTTGGTTGAGATGGCAAATGTAGTCCTCCTGCATAATCAGGTAAGGAAGGGGATGGTGTAGAATGTAAACTGAAACCTGTGTTTTAAAGCTAACTGTAAACTGTTCTTTGCAGGACAAAAATGGCTTGAAAAACTCGACTATCCGTGTAGGAACCAGGAAGAGCCAGGTAAGACCACCCGATTCCCATCCTGCCAGCTGCTTCTCTCTGCCTTCCTTGGGTTGGTTAGTTTGGAGTGGGGCGAACGCCACTGCATGCAAAACGGTGTATGGATTTCTGTTGAGTTGTATTTTCTCTCTGTTTCCTTGTAACGCAATTTGGCTGAGGCTCAGAGGAGGGCAGGGGCATGGAGAGCAGCCCCCCTGAGGAAAGCTTGTAGGAACGGGATATGGTGAGCCCAGAGAGGAGAGGGGGAGCCTCGAGAGGACAGAAGGGCTGTCACCTAGAAGAGGGCAAAGGCTTACTCTCTTTGCCCGAAAGGGAACGATAGACTTGATGGGAGTAAGTTTCAGGAGGGCAGATTCTGGTGGAACTCCGGGAGACCTAAAGGTGAGAGGAGCTTGACAGTGGAACCATTTCCTGGAGAAGGGGGGCTCTCCCCCAGTGCTAGTTACAGTTTGGTTGCAGCCGCATGTTGATCAGTACCAGCGGCTGGGGAACACCAGCGGGAGGCGGCACCCTGCTGCTGTCCTGCCGTGAGCGTCCCGGGGGGCCCCCGAAATAGGCGGGCCCTTGCCCTGCCCCAGCTGCAGGGCTCCCTTGATGGTCGTGGGGTGAGCCATGGCTGCATTAATGGAGGGCCGCCCGTGCTGCTCAGCCCTTCTCCGCTGTCACTGGACCATCTGTGGCCTCATGCGCCCACAGGCCCTCGGTGAAGGATCCTGGCGGCCGCACTGGCTGGCCTCGGGCTGCTTGCACCCTTCGGGCGGCCAGGGTGTTGTGGGGACAAGCAACGTGAGGAAGCCCGGGGGAGCGTGAAGGGGCGCCGGGGATCGTGGCGCAGCGGCTGGAGTTCGGCACTGCTGGGGCTGCACAGCCAGGCTTGGCAGAGCCAGGCCTCCTGCTGCGTCGCCCCAGCAGGTGCAAGGAACACGCCCAGAAAGACAAAGCCTGCAGAGAAGATAATGCTGCGCCTGCACGCCAGGCAGCTAATCTCCACTGTCCTCCTGCAGCTGCTGCAGGAACAGTGGCAGTTGGTGAGGAGCCCTGAGGAGCCCTGAGGAGCCCCTTCCTGAACGGGGGCCAGCAGTGGGTGGGCCCGCAGGGGAGGAAGGAAGCAGGCAGCTGTGCTGGAATCCCCCTTCCCCGGAAGCACGTGCATCTTGTCCTGCCGTGGGAGCCATGGCCTCCTTGGCTGAGCCGAGCCCACTAATTCTGGTGCTGCCTGCCTCAGGGGGCTTAAGCAGACCTGCTGGAAGGGGGATCTGCGGGTGAGCTGCCCCAGACTAGCAGAGCCTCGAGCCCAGCGGCTGGGCTCCTTGAGAGTGGCTGGCTGGTCCGAGTGCACGCCAGCGTGCCCGGTTTCTGAGGGGGAGTGGTCTCGGGTGGGAGGCAGGGGCGGCCTAGCTCATTGCTTCCTTCCTTCTGTTTACCTGCAGCTGGCCCGGATCCAGACGGACAGTGTGGTGCAGAGGCTGCAGGAGCACCACCCCCACCTTTGCTTCGAGATCGGTGAGCATCCGGGGAGGGAAGCCAGGTGGGACGGGTCCTTCTCACTGGCTGGGAGGGAGGGAGGGAGCAAGCCCTGGCGGGGTTTCGTTTGGGGCGGCCTGCAGCAGATGTGGAAGCTGCGGGAAAGTCCTCAGTAGGCAGAAATCTGCACGAGGCAATTATCTGCAGCCTGCTTGAGGCAGGAAGGGCTGGCTCCTCTGCCTGGGCATGCTGCTTGGTGCGTGGGCTGCCCTTCCAGTGCCCTCCCATGGAAAGCCACGGGGGGGGGGGCAGGCAGCCCTTTCCTCCCCCCCAGTGTGGGAGGCATTTGGGAGATCCACTGATGCCGCTTCCATGTGATCCCACCAGACATTTCTCTCTCTCCGAGCAGTTGCCATGTCCACCACTGGGGACAAGATCCTGGACACAGCGCTGTCGAAGGTTGCCGTCCTTTGCTCTTTTACACCCGTGGCGGGCGTGGGGCGTGGGGTGTGGGGCGGAGGCGAGGGGCAGCCCGGCTGTAACTCTCTTTCCCAATTCAGATCGGGGAGAAGAGTCTCTTCACCAAGGAGCTGGAAAATGCGCTGGAGAGGAACGAGTAAGTCACAGGTCGGAGGTGCATGGGAGCCCCCCTCCCTGGCCCCCCGCTGAAGTCTGGGGCACCGGCACCACCTGCCTCTGCCCAGGAGCTCCAGGGCACCTGGCTGGAGCAGTGCTGCTTCCTCTGGCCCGGCACTGCAGGCAAGGAGCCCAGTGGGCTCTTTGGGGAGCGGGCACGGAGAGACCAGCACATTTGCTCTTCCCCCATCAACCCATGGGCGCTTCCCTGCCTATCCCAAGGAATCACATTCTGGTTTCCAAACTGCTCAGGGAGGGGGGGTGTACTGGCCAAAGACCTGTCTGAATCAGGGCGCTGTGGTTCAGAGTCTGTCTCTCTTGGTGCTTCTGCGCCAACTCGTGGCCTTGGGCACGACATGCTGTCGCCACACCGATGCTCCGTTGCTCTGATCTCAGGGTCGACTTGGTGGTTCACTCTCTGAAGGACCTGCCCACATCCCTGGCGCCTGGCTTCACCATTGGTGCTGTCTGCAAGTGAGTCCCGCACCCCTCTGCTGCCCGGCAGGGCCGCCCCAACTAGCCGGCCACCTCCCCTTTTCCACGGATGCCGGGCCTTGCCGAGGCCCAGCTCGTCCTTGATTGGTGTGGGGCCCTCAGCTACCCCTGCGAGGAGGCCTGGGCTGCCTGGGGCCGCTTCCTGACAGGCCCCTGCCTGGTCCTTTGCAGGAGAGAGAATCCGCACGATGCCGTCGTCTTCCACCCCAGGCACGCTGGCAAAACCCTCAGCAGCCTCCCCGAGAAGAGGTGAGCTGGTCCTCCGGGTGCTGCCCAGTGCTGTCCACGGTTTGCAACAAAACATTGCTCTGCTGGTGCTCGCTGGGCTGCCCCTGGTCTGGCCGGGGCGCAGGGGGCGTGGGCCTTGTCCACCTCTGGCCCTCAGCCCTCCGCATGGCCGCTGTGCCGGAAAGAGCCCACCGGGGCACCAGAACAGGTGCTCCCAGGGAGCCGGGCCTGGATGGGTGGGTGGTGCAGAAAGGAGCGCGTCTCGGTGCTTGTGCGGGAAAGCCACTCTTTGGAGGGTGGGGAGGGCGGCCGGTGGCTTCCTGGTCGTTTTGGAGCCTGCCTGGGGAGACTTGTGGCAGCCCCTCAAAGCTGCTTCTGCTCCGGCTTCCCCCGCAGTGTGATCGGAACCAGCTCACTTCGCCGGGCGGCTCAGCTGAAGAGACTGTTCCCACAGCTGGAATTTCGGGATATTGTATCCTTTCATCGTTCCGTAGTGTCCTTGGACAGACGCGTCTGAATCCTGCTCTTACAGCAGCTTGGGGATTTCCAGGATGAGGGGCTGGGAGCTGCATGTCGCAGGGGCAGGGCAGGGGAGGGGCTCCAAGCCAGTGTGGTTCCCCCCACCCACACCCATTCATCTGGAAGGGGTTGATAGTCGCGGCGCTCAGCGCCTCCTAGTGCTGGCCAGGCACATCCAGGCAGGGCTCAGGGCCGGAAGTCTACTTTTTGCTTAAGCCTTCCTTCAGAGGGGCAATCTGAACACTCGCTTGAAGAAGCTGGACGAGAAGGAGGACTTCAGTGCCATTGTGCTGGCTGCTGCCGGCCTGAAACGGATGGGCTGGGAGAGCCGCATAGGCCAGGTGAGTGGGGGTGGACTGGGTGCCCCTCCAGGGGCTCCGCCAAGTCCGAGGACGGAGGCCGCTCTGCCGCCTCGGCTGGTCCTGAGCTGAGCTCCTTCCTGGTTTGGGCTCTTCAGGGAGACTTTGCTGCCTAATCATGTCCCTCGTCTTGCTTCTCTCCAGATCCTGAGCCCCACGGACTGCTTATATGCTGTTGGGCAGGTGCGTGTTGGGCTCCCTGCTCTTCCCAGCTCTGTGCAAAGCTGGGCCCAGCATGGCTGGAACCCTCCTCTCGAGCTGGGGCAAGCCGGCCCCGATCCTGCGTCACTCGCTCTCGGGCTGGCACCGCAGGCATCCTTGAGCAAACACCCTCTCCTTGGGGGAGCGGCCAGTGCTGCGGAGGAGCTGGGCCAGTGCAGAGGATCTGGCAGCTTGCAGCAGTTTCCCATAGTTCTCCCTTGCGAGGGGAAGTCACAGAGAGCAGTCGGTCTTTTGGCTGGGGCAGTGATGTTCAAAAATTAAAGCAGGTCAGCTCGCTGAAAAGTTGCTTCTGTCTGGCTAGGTAGCACATTTAAAAAGTAGCTTTGAATATGAGCACTTGCCAGAACTGTTGAGCCCTGGCAGGCGAAGCTTCTGCATGGCGGGACTCTGGTTGGGTTTCGGTGGCAGCTCCCTGCAGCCCCCAGCAACAAATCCGCCTTCAGCTGTGTGCCTGCTCGGCTGTGTCCAGACTGGGCTGCCGCCTTCCCAGATGCAGGGGCCAGATCTGCCACCCCTGGGATTCTCGGTCCGTGGGAGGACAGCACAAGCCACTCCGCTGTACCAGAGGCAGAGAAGGGCACACCTGGATGCCTTTCCCCCTGCAGGGCGCCTTAGCTGTGGAAGTGAGGGCCAGAGATCAGAAGATCCTAGACATGGTGTCTGTCCTGCACGACGAGGAGACGGTGCTGCGCTGCATTGCTGAGAGGGCCTTCATGAAGCGCCTGGTAGGGCCGGGGAGCTGCTGGCTGGGGCTAGTGAATAGCGGGGGGATGCCGGCAGGCGCGAGCTGAATGTTGCTAACCCCCCCCCCCCCCCGGCTCTCTGTGTTGCAGGAAGGCGGCTGCAGTGTGCCTGTGGCTGTGAGCACCCTGCTGAAGGACTTCCAGGTAACAGCCACACAGCCTGCTGCTGCCCTGAGGCCGGCAGGCACTTGTGTCGCTGACCCACCCAAGCCGCAGGCGGAGTCCTGTCTGGGCACTCCCTGGACAGCCGAGAGCCTGTTTGGGGGGGGGGGGATTAAGATGGAGGGGACATGTCCCTGCAGCTGAGAGCGAGCGATGAATCCAGGAGCCTCCGATGCTCTGCTTGAGTGCCCCCGGGAGCCTCGGGCATGTTGCTTTCTGAGCTCTCCGTCTGCCGCAGGACGACAACAGAGCCGAGAGCTGTTGAAGGGGTTAGCTCAGGCAGTGCCCGTGAAGCACACGAACGCTCCAGCCATGCAGCATTCACCGTGTGGGATGGAGGGCCTGCTTGCAGGTGCCTTCTCCAGAGGGTCCACAGTGGGTTTTTGCTCTCCTCTCCGCTCCCTTGCTTTCCTGTGCAAAGCCAGAAATCCTCTGCTCTCCCTAGCTGTATATGACCGGTGCCGTTTACAGCCTCGATGGATCCGACAGCCTGCGGGAGACCATGCAGACGAGCGTGCACTTCCCAGAAGAGGTACTAGCTTCTGAGGCTTTGAAAAGCACCCCAGCTTGGGAGGGGGCCTGAGTGGCTTGGGGGAGGTTTCCCACCTCAGTGCCATTTCAGGCCCTGCTAGACAAGCTGGGCACCCTTGGCCGCTCTGTTGCAGGCCCAGCCGGCCGATTCTGGCAGCTTCCTCTTGTGAATGTCCGGAATGACGGCCCGTGTGGGGAGCCCCCACCCTCTGCCACATGGGCTTTCGGCTGCTAAGGAGACCTTTCTCTTTCAGAACGGAGACGGCCCCAGTGACAACATCCAGCACGTTGGCATCACGGCCAGGAACATCCCGCACCTTGCTCAGGCGGCCGCAGAGAAGCTGGGCATTCAGCTGGCTGAGCTGCTGCTGAGCCAGGGGGCAAGACACATCCTCACAGTGGCCAGGCAGCTCAACGAGGCTTGAGGACCTCCAGAGAAACCGCAGTGCCAGCTTGCCCCTTCTCCCCCCTTAGAGGCCTTAATGTATTGTAGTAGCTGCCAGTTCGCTTGAGCTACTGCAGACTGGCTGCTATGCTGGGTTTTTGTCATTTCTGCTGCCGAAATGACAATTTCCAACTTGAATTTTGAAGAGAAAACCTCATGGTCGAGTTCATGCTTTAATTCTAACAGAACCACTAATGGGTCACTGGTTGTATAGAATTACATCTGATTTATATTGGTTTTTAATTATTAAAACAATTCAAACAAAGCATTGACTGAAGCCTTTTTAGTAGACCACTGAATTTTCAGAGGCTGAAGCAGAGAGGAATCAGCTGGCCAATGTTCAAGGATGGGGTTTTTTCCTAAATCTGCAGTTGGCAATTTGTGGCTCCCTAGTATTTTGGCTTAAGTTTCTGTTCTTCATAGACTCCTAGAGTTGGGAGGTGCCAGAGGGCCATTGAGTCCAACCCCGCTGCTCTGTGCGGGACTCCCAGTTAAGCCATCCTCTTCCGAGGCCTGTCCAGTTGCATCTTGACTGCCTCCAGAGCGGAAGAGCCCGCCACCTCCCGCGGCCATTGGCCCCATTGTCATGCTGCCCTAACAGTCAGGAAGTTCTTCCCAGTATCTATCTGGAATTCGGCTTTCTGTCTCTTGACATGTTATCCTGTGTCCTGTGCTCTGGGATGACCAAGAGCAGATCCTGGCCTTCCTCCTCACGGCAGCCTTCCAAGGACTTGAACCATGCTCTCCTCTCCCCTCAGTCTTCTCTGTGGGTGATACATGTCGGGTCCTTTCACTGTCTCCTCAGAAGGCTTTGTTTCCAGTCCCCAGATCATCCTTGCTGGCCTCCCCTGAACGCTTTCCAGGTTCTCTGCATCTTTCTCAACTGTGGTGCCCAGAACTGGACACAGGACCCCAGAGACTTCATGAGATTGGGAAGTGATACTTACATTAATGCAGCCTAAAATAGCACTTGCCCTTTTCAAGCCACATCACATTTTGACCTCTATGGAGCTTGTGATCTACAACTCTGATGCTGCCTTGTCTCCTACATGAGCCAGCCAGGTGCTGTCAGGAAGCCACAAGCAGGACAAGTCCACAAAAATCCTCCAGGCGCTCCGAGCCTGGCACATTCCCCTTTGGCATCATGGGGAGTGTCCACCGGTGGACGGCTCTCCCTGAACCCTGACAGCTACCAGGCCTCCTCTCACCTGCTTTCCCTTAACTGCGGAGTGCTGCTTTCCTGAACAACTCTTGCCGTGCCATTTTTTATGGTTACACCATGGTATAATGTTGTGGTTCACCTCCCCACGCCACCAAAACGATTTCTATGTGAAGGATTAAGCTTCAGCCCCCTGGCACTAGAGACCCCCTCCCACACACCCTCCCTGCTACGGAGTGATCGACCGCGTTTACCCCACAGGGAGTCGCACAC
The DNA here is from genome assembly GCF_004798865.1 of Varanus komodoensis. NCBI lineage: Eukaryota > Metazoa > Chordata > Lepidosauria > Squamata > Varanidae > Varanus > Varanus komodoensis. The sequence goes on from NW_025336520.1 coordinate 78,315, forward strand.
AACGGACGGAAGGCCAGAGCCCGCGCAGCAGCCACATGCCTGGGTTGCGACAGATGGAGGGCGTCTTCCGGGGCTGGACCCGAGGCTTCCGTTCCAGCGCGGGCCCGCGCACCTCCCCACGTCTTGCATCCCCAAGGCTCGCTCGGCTCACCCCACCGCCGCACAAACTACGGAGAAGTCGGCAACGATACCCAAAGCCCTTTAATGAACACTCGAGGTCCAGGTAGCCGCCTCAGCGGGAGTCTCTGCGGCCGGCCCTGGCGTGGGCCCGTCCCGAAGCGTCAGTCCCAAGATAGCGGCAGCGGGCGCCGTGCCCTTCCTCCTCCTTCTCCTCCGGGCTAGTACTCCTGCGAGGCCTGGACGGTCTTCTTCCTGGGCGCCGCCGCCGCGCCGCCGCTCCCCGCGCCCGCGGCGGCCTTGCGCGGCAGGAGGGCGGCGGGAATGTTGGGGAGGACGCCGCCCTGCGCGATCATGACGCGGCCCAGCAGGCGGCTGAGCTCCTCGTCGTTGCGCACGGCCAGCTGCACGTGGCGCGGGACGATGCGGGTCTTGCGGTTGTCGCGCGCCGCGTTGCCCGCCAGCTCCAGGATCTCGGCCGTCAGGTACTCCAGCACCGCTGCCAGGTAGACGGGCGCGCCGGCCCCCACCCGCTCCGCGTAGCGCCCGCGCCGCAGCAGCCGGTGCACACGCCCCACCGGGAACTGCAGCCCGGCCCGCGACGAGCGCGACTTGGCCTTGGCCCGCGCCTTGCCGCCGCCGCCCACTTTGCCGCGGCCCGACATGGCCCGCTCGACAGACGCCCGGCCGCACGCGCCCGCAGCCGGCCGATGGAGACCCGCCGCCCGCTCTTTTCCGCGCCTTTGTAGCAACCGCGCGCCCTCCCCATTGGCCGACGCTTTCCGGCGCGCGTATTGGCTCGCTGCTGCGCCGGGTCGGCGCGCCGATTGGGCGCGCCGGCCAGCCGCCCGACTTTTGGCAAACGCCCGGAGCCACTGCGAGCGCGGCGCGCCAAATTCAAAAGGAGACGGGTGCAGCGCGCCCCGCAGGGCGCCGTCCGGGCTCAGCCGCCGTGTGCCGCTTTCCCCTCGCCTGGAAGCAGGTTGCTGGAAATCCCACTTGACCTTGGCTAGAGTGCTCTCTGGTGTTCCAGGCCTTTTATTTGCCTCATTTTGTTGTACTGGCCACAAGCACCTTGCAAATCAAGCCGTTATTCCACAGGTTTGGATCCTGCATACAGGGTGAGCCAGTGCTTGGCAGAGGTGCAGCTGATGCTGCAGGTAGCGGGGTCTGCTTCCTTGGCTTCAGCTGCAAGTGTGATGCTGTCCTTGGTATGGAAGTTTTCCGGGACAATAAAGACTCCAATCAGTGACCATTCCCCTGCCTTTCCAAATAAGCGATAGCAGCCACTTGTCTGCACACAAATGGAGGCCCCACCATCCAGGGCAAGGCAGCTATTTTACAGTCCCGAAGAAGCAGTTTAGTGCTGTGTCCTCGTAACAGGGCACTCAGAAAAGACAAGACCACCTTTCATGGCAGCCACGCAGTGCAAGACACACAGAAAATGCCACCCTATATGGGAATAGTGCCACTGCAGTAAGATGGGATGAACAATCTTTCAGTCTGAGGCCCAAAGTTCTCTCTGCAGATGCCTCCGGGCCACAGTCCAGCCCAGGGAGGCCCATGCAGGGAGGAATAAGCAGGAAGGGATTTATGAGGAAATTATGGGCAGGAATTTACAAGTCTATCCTGTGACCATTCAAGCGAGTGTCCCCAGATCCATGCTATGGCACAAGCCCCTTCCTCTAATAAGCACAACTCTCACTTCCATTCCTTCATGGCTTTATTATAAAGGCTCATTTGTCCCGCCCTCCTGATCAAAGGATAGTGTTACTTAAGTTTTTAACCTCCCCCCACCCTCCAAGTGAGCTGGCTGGTGGGCCTTTACTGCTCAGGACAGCTCTCCTGCCATTCATCCTGTATGCGTGAGATAGTGGTATAGAAGAGCACCACCAAATCAGTCCCTGTCGGAGTACATGCAGAGGCGATGGGGAATTGGCGGGCTGGAGGCAGCAACCTGCCCAGGTTGAGCGCAGGATCTCAAGCGGGTTCTAGATGAAGCAAATTGTGCGAAACCCAGTAGGCCTCCTGCTGCAGCAACCATGCTGACCGTTGCTCTTTGGGCTTCCCATCCCAACCATGACAGACAAAAGGGAGGACGACGCTGTCCTGCAGAAGGAGCAGCAGCACAGGGACCCGGGAAAGGGACAGTATCTACACAGCCCATTCTCTCTTCTCCCCAGTGCTTTGGTTCAGGAGCACCTTGCCAAGGAGCTACTCTTAGCAAACCTGAGGGGAACTTTGCTTCCTTGCCACATTCACAGAACCGGTTGCCAGCACAGGACCAAAACCCCAGAACCACCATGAACCTTGCATTTACTCTAACAGGGATCTTAAGTGCGTGAGACAATGAGGAAGAGGGAACCGCTCAGTAAGGGGAACTCCGTCCTGCTTCCCCGTCTCTCCAGACAGCGGCAGCACAGCGCCCCACCAGAAGACAGAAAATATCAGCCAGGCAACCGGGGTCTTTCCACTTCTGTCAGTGCAGCAGCCACACAGGCAGCTCCGGTGACAACAGCAGAAAGAGCACGCTGTGGACAACCCCAGCCAGCCCACCCTGGGCCTGGACACCTGTGCATGCCAACAAGGCCCTTGCCCAGGTCTTCCAGAGAGAGACACGGGCCACTGCAGGCCAAGTGCAGCTTTGGACCACGTGGGAAGCAAGCCAAGTGCTGGGGCCGGGGCAGACACCACGAGCGTGGCTCAGACGTCGTAGAACAGGCGCACAAGCTGGTACCGGATGGAAAAGGCAATGATGCTCCCCGTAACCTGAACAAAAAGGAGGCAAACAAGAGGGCGCATTGGGATCCAGAAGCTCACACAATTCTCACTATCAGATTCTGGAACTGGACACCTGGGGAAGGTGGCCTTTCTTCCCACGCCTCATCAACGCGTGCTGAGGAAGCACACAGCTCCCCTGACACTGCGCTTGCTTCCTCCCACTTAGTTACATGATGAAATTCTCCACCAGAAGAAACAGCCGACGGCCACCAATCTGGGTGGCTTCAGAAGGAGAGCAAAATCCTAGAGGCGACAGCTATCAGTGGCTCGTGGCCTGTGGGCTGTGTGCGACCTCTGCTGTCGGGGTGGCATGTCTGCTGAGGGGCCTGAGCAGGCGGAGGCCTTGTCCCCGCCCCGCCCGGAGGATCCTGTGGGCAACGCGTTTGCCGCTGTGTGAGCACAGCGCTGGCCTGGATGGCCCCTTGCTCTGCCCCAGCACGGCTTTCCTCACGTCCTCGTGCTCCACTCCTCACCTGCATCAGCAGCAGCAGGACAGTCAGGGACCTCTCAGGGGTTGGTCCTATGAGTTTGATCACGAAGTTGATGAGAGTCATGTTATTGCATTCTATGTATTCGCCATCTTTGTCCATTCTTTGACGCACGTCAACCAGATGGAGTCTCTTGCATACCTGGGGAGAAACATTTGCTACTGCTACTTCTCTAGGATGGTTTTTTTCCCTTTAAATGTATTCCACTCAATGGCCAAAGCTCTGAGGGTAGTTTACTGCAATCAGGCTAGCGGGACGGTACGCCTGCACTTTGTCCTCTCCAGCTCATTGGTGCAAAGCGGACATGCATGTTGACACAAATGATCTGACATTACCTTGAGAATACAGGCTCCAAAGGGAGAAAGGCTCTTGGGCTTGAACCTCGAATAGCTCATCTCCAGCTTTCCTGTGTCAGCATTGAATCTGAAGGCAGACAAGGACTTGGTCAACGGAGGCGTGGAGGAGAGGTGTGGGGATATGCCATGCAGGGGTGCACAAGCCCCAACTGTGAGGCTGGGCCTGGTCAAGGAAGACCACTAATCGCCTTGTGGTCCCCCAGGTGCTTTGGTCACAGCCTTGCCATCCGTTCCCATGGGCTGTGCAGGCCATGGCTGTCAGGAGCTGCGGACTCAAGGATCCAAACCGTTGCAAGCTGCCCAACCCTGATCCAAGCAAACTTTTCATCTGTGCCCCATGCATTTCAACTGTTGCAATGTTAATAGATCTCTGGAAACTGGGGTTCAGCCAGCCTCGGATATCATGCCCCTTACAGTTCCCAGCATTCCTTGGTAGCAGCCAAGGGAATCCGTAGGCAGGCAGGCTCCATCAAACGAGAGCTGTTGCCAGACAGCAGCAGCCAAAGTGGGACAAGCTTCTGCCAGGCAGCAGAGCCCTTGTTACCTGGGTAGCCGATGGCGTGGGCAAGGGATGATGTGGAAGAGCTGAGGCAGCGAGTAGAGGAAGTTGAGCACTTGGGGGATGAAGAAGAGCAGCATGGTTTTGCTGAAATGCCCAAGGATTCCCACCACGGCAAAGGTCATGCCAGCAAAGTAGCAGAACGTGTCGCCCACAAACACGCGGGAAGGGTACCTGCACTCCGCCAGAGGAGAGGACAATCAGAACACAGAGCGCGCACCGTAAAAGGCAGACGGCTGGACAAGCAAGGAAGCCCCAGCGCTGGGCAGGGCTCAGCATCCCAGAGGGCTCAGCCCAATACAACAGAATGGGCCTATAACGGAACATGAGTGGCGAAGGGCAGGCAGGGTGGGGCGTCCCCCAAAACGTGAGAACCGGCGCTTAGAGGGCTGGACTGGGACTCATGTGATCTGTCTTACCAGTTGTGATACAGCAGCCCCAGTGTGGTGAAGAAAAAGGGAACCATGAAGTAGAGGGAGAAAATGTGGTCATCCCTGTAATCCCCTGCAGGAGAGGGAGAAGACGATGGAGCAGCTGGGTCGGCCACCCGGGCCCGCCCAGGAGCCCCGTGGCACAAGCGCTGCCGCCCACCATGCTCCCCTCCGCAGGGACACCGAGGGCGCGCCCCACTCTCCCCCAACGCGACGCAACGCCATGCCGGCTCCGAGCCCTGTGCAGCACACAGCCCGGGCGTGCCCTGGGGCCGCCCAGGCACTCCCCCCGCTCACCACTGAGCTCCACGATGTTGAAGGTGGCAATCGAGGCAGCGATGACCAAGGCCTGCCCCGCCTCCAGACCATTAATCCCGGCCAGAATGTTGATTGCGTTGGTGCAGAACACAGCCAGCATGCCCATGTACACGTAGTACAAGATGCCTGCGAGGAAAACCCAGGGGGCTTTCAGGCCTGCTCACCGGAGGACCTTGGCCACGTAACGCTCTACGGAGCAGCGGGCTGCGGGGGGCTCTGGAAATGCCCGCACCCATCAGTCTCTCTCAGGCCAGCCTGCTCGCTCAAGGAGCTTCCCACGGCAACACCGGGAGAGTGGCTGGCATCAGCTGCCCCCAGAGGCGCTGAGGCAGCACCTCCTCCAGTGATGCTAGCCAGAGAAGCTGCACGGCACCTGTGCTGGCTGTGGGCCACTCACCCAGGTCCAGGTGCATGCCCAGCAGCATCCGGAAGGGCTTGGGCACCACGACCGTGGTGTTTCCAAAGTTGGTGAAGTAGACCATGAGGAGGGGCAAGGAGGCCATGGTGGGCAGAAGTAGCTTGTGACGCCAGCGCAAGTTGAGGACGTCATCCGCAAAGCCCAGGAAAATCATGCAGCAGATGGCAAGGAGGGAGCCGATCAGTGCCACAAACTGCAAGGCAAAGCCGAACAGTGGGCATCCGCTCCTTGGACGCCTGGGGCCAACTCAGCTCCAGCACCCGTGTCCTGCTTCAGGCTCCACTCCAAGGAGCCACTCACCTCATGGTGTGGGAATGCTTTGCACTGCTCCTCCACAAAGCAGCTCAAGAAGGGCACCGGAATAAAGCAGAACAGGATGATCAGAAAGACCGCCCCGCTAATGACGCCTTGGGACTCTGGGCTGGAACAGGGAGCACAAGCCAGGGATTAGTTGGCATCGCCCCACAGAATCCTGGCATGTCCTCCTTATGAAATCCAACCGGCTAAAGCACAAGCGGTGTTTAGGAGCAGGAGGTCAGAGTACACGAAAAGCACCCGGAGCGCCCCTGAACAGAGACACAGACTCAGCCCCGTGCAGCCCTCCCTGCACATGCCTTCACACACCTGCACTGCTTCATAGCTCCACCAGCCCTCCCAGGGTTGCCCCTTGGCACTTCTTCGGGTTCAATCTACCCCTGCAAAGCACAACTGAGAACACCGCACAGAATGCAACCGGTTTACTCACATGGGTTGCTTGGAGGTCTTGTTCAAGTCAATCCCAAAAAGCTTGGCTGCAATGAAGTGGTCCTTGAAGGCTGGAATGAGTATCAGAGTCGCTACAAAGCCCAAAACGGAGCCACAGAAGTTGATCAACAGCGGGATGACCGGCAACTTCCACATCTCCAAGCCAGCTCTGGAGGCACCAAAGCACTGAAGTACATGGACAGAGGGCAAGGAGGCAGTCGCTCGGCAGCTTCGGCCCGCTGCTAGCTGAGAACTATCTGGCTCCTCTTGGCACTGGCAACGCGACAGGGCGGGGACTGCTAGGCCACAACCGCCGACAGAAGAATCCAGTCACAGCAGCATCCATGGCGGCAAATCTTCATTGCTACGAGGAAGAAACACGTGGCGACTCCCTGCGCTCCTCAGCGGTGCAGGTTCGGGGCAGCGCCCCATACAGGAGGGCGCACTCGGAACAGTCACGTTCGCAGCTCTTAACACCCTTTCCGGGCTGCTGAATGCACACACACGTGCGCAGAGAGCACGACAGGCTTCCTTGGCACGGCGGGGGCTCTGCGCGGTTCCCCGACCCTCGTCAGCGAGGCAGCCGCGGAGAAACGCCGGGGCCTTTCCCGGGCCTCAGCGAGAGCTCCCCGCCCCAAGGACAAGCCCTCGGCCGCCAACCCCGCTCCCCGGCCTCCCCGAGAGGTAGGAAGCCCGCGGAAGCCCGCGCCACTGCTGCCGTTCCGGCGAGGACGAACGCCCACAGTCCGGGGCCTTCTTTTCACTTCCGGGAAATGTTTCCACCCGGGCGTTTTTCGGCGTGACGCAACCCGTCTCCCCGGCAGCTTTTCCGCCCGGAAGTGCCATTGGGTGTGCTGCGGCTGGTCCGACAGCAGTCGCCGCACGCAATCGAAGGCACGGGCCACCAGGACGGTGGCTCCCGCCCTTCGGAGGAACCTTGCCTGGGGCTCCATGGGCAGTTTAACTGGAAACGGAGCCGGTTACGAAGGTGCGATGTTAGGGCTGCCCAAAACAAACATGGCACCGCGCGGGTGCCGCTGGAGCGCTTCGCCCTCTCCCTTCCCCACACGTCACCCCGCTCACGATTGTCTGGGCGAGGCACCGCTGCTCCGGGCCGGACCATTTAAAGGGCCCGCGGCGTCAAAGAATCGAGAGACGGGCAGACGGGCTTATTTGAAAAGACCTCGAATTTGCGTCCCGAGGGGCTTACTCCCGAGTCAGCGTGGCCCGGAGACGGTGCACAGCGCCGCCGCTGCAAGCGGAGCCGCCCCGGCCATGCAGTCTTCCTGGAGGTGCCACAGCGGGAGTCGCCTCTCCGGCGCCCGCAATCCGCGCGCTAGTGCTGGCCCCGTCCTTTCATTCAGGCGCCGGGCACGGGCTGCCTGGAGCTGGGAAGGGTCCGGAACTGCGCCCCCCTCCGCAGCCGCTCAAGGTCTCCCGCTCGTCCTGGCCCGAAATATCCGAGACACTTTCGAAGGAGCCCAGCAGGCTCCCGCGAATTGCCGCAGCAGTGACGTGGTCAGCAGGGCCACGCGAGAAGCGACCCCCCGGCTGCAGTCCTGCCGAGGAGCAGGCACCGCTGGCCCACGAAGGCGCGCCCTGCTCTCTACGGCTTGGTCCGCGGCACTCGCTGGCCGGGACTCCCGAGCCCGATCGAGGGCTTTTGCCTCGGGGTGGCGCGCCCGGCCGGTCGCCGGAGCGAGCACTCCGTCAGCCGCACTTACCACGCAGCTTCCGGGGCAGTGGCGGGTCGCTCGCGCCGCTCCTGGCGGCACAACCGCGGCGCCGTCGGGCTTCCCGCCTGCCAGGTCTCACGCGGCGCAGCCCTCGCCGCTCTCCGGTTCTCGGGAGCCGTCAAAGGTGGGCTGGCGGTCCTTGGCCGAGCGCGCCAGCCGGGCCGCCTCTGCGCCTTTAAGGAGGGGCGGGAGCCGCCGCGACCTTGGCCCTGCCCAGCCGCCGCCGCCGCCCGCCGGGCCGCACGTCTCCGCCTGCCCTGCGCTCCGCCCAGCCCAGCCTCGTTCGCTCCGTCGGGAGGGAGGGCAGGCAGGCAGGCAGGCAGGAAGAGTGCCCGCCCGCAGGAGCGCTGCGCGGCTGACATGTAGCTGGAAGCCGGCACGGAGCGAGGGTGGAAGCGGCCAGCGCCCGCCGGAGCAGCCCGGGCGCGCCAGCCATGCACGCCGGCGCCCCGTGAGCCTCGGCGGTGCCATGGAGCCCGAGCCGGGGCTGGGCTGGGGCTGGGCAGCGCTGGTGCTGCTCTTCGCGGCCTCGCTGCTCACCGTCTCGGCCTGGCTGCTGCAGCTCGCCCGCGGCTTGTGGCGCGGCCGGGGCCGCCTGGAGGGAGCCCCTCGGAGCGCCGCCGGCCTCTGGGCGTCCCTGCTCCGCCGGGGCTCGACCGGGGGAGGCGCTTCCGGCAGCGGCGAGGAGGCGGCCGGGGCGCGCGGCTTGCTGGCCTCGCTCTTCGCCTTCCGCGCCTTCCGCGAGAACTGGCAGCGAGCCTGGCTGCGCGCCCTCAACGAGCAGGCCCGCCGGCACGGGGTAAGTCGGCGCGGCGGAGCGAAGGGGCCCCCGAGCGGGCTGGGGCTGGACGGCGCCCGGCGCCCGCCGGCAGCGCCCCCGCCGACCGAGCGCGCAGCTGCGCCCCGGCTGCGAGCCGCTCGCGCTCGGGGAGGGGTCGTGCCGGCCCCGGCGGGCAGGTGCGCGGGCGACCTGGCACCGGATCGCGGCAGCCGCGGGGCGCGCCGCGTCCTCGGGGTTTCGGAACCGGGCTCGACGAGGCGCTCTCGCGACGCCGCCGCCTTCCGGGCGTGGAAGCGGCTGGCGCTGCGGCTTCGACAGGGCCGAGCGGGACAGATCCCGCAGGCTGCCTGGCACCGGCGCTCTCAGCCCGTCCTCGCCTCCCTCTAGCCTGCCTCGGGCGTGCGTGACGCCCACCGGGGACCGTCGCTGGATGCCCCTTGCGCAGGGCACCGAGGCGCTCTGCGAACCAGGCCAGGCGCGCTGCTTGGGCATTTCGGTGCCTCGCAGGCGGCTTTAAACTGTTGCGAGGAGAAGAGAAGGAAGGAAGGATCCGGGACTTTTCCTGGAGTCCTGCGTGTTCTGGCGGGACAGAGGCCTGACAAGGTGCCCGTCCGAGGATGGGCTGCCTCACAGCCGGGGGGCAGGGACACTCTCATCAGGCCACCAACTTTATGGGGGCTGCCGTGGGGCTCCAGAGATCTCTATAGCTCAATTTCTGGGCTCTCCTGCAATTAAAATTCAGCCTTGCACATGCTGTAGCTTATTGAGTCTTCTTTAGTTTTCATACAAATCTCACAATTAAGCCCTTTATTTCATTAATCAAAATAAATGCAGTTCTCCCTGGCAAAGAGTGTGGATGCAGAAACTAAAATCACTTTCAAAGCACTTTCAGCCGTTATATTAAGCTTGATTGTGGGGGGACGCGGAGGCTCTTCCTTCTCGAGGACTGTGCCCTGGGGTGACATGCGGGATTTTCCACCGCTCCCTCCCGGAGTCCATGGTACAGTGCTAAAGGTGGCCAGCCGGCCAGCCGATCAAGGTGCTGAGAAACACCACTGGGCCTTTTCTGTGTGCTGGAAGCCAGGCTGGCCCCTGGCCATGCAAATCGAAACCACATCTCACATTTGTACAGAGGGTGCCGAGTCCAGAGGGCACCTGCGGAGGCAACGCCGATGGCACGCAGAACCTTTTAATAAACAAATAAACAAAATAAATGCAAGCTGGGACTTGTGGGTGGAGAGCTCCGCTCTTTCTCATGCTCGGCTCCAAGGTCTTCCCTTCCGCTTCCCCACCCCAAGAGCGCCAAGCCACCTGTGCCTGAGTGCCGTTCAGCATCCTGTCCAGAGGAAATGCAGGCTTTTCTGCGGTCGCTTCCAGTTATGCGACGGTTTGGGGAGGGGAGGGAGAAGGTGCCTGATTCCAAGCTAAGGTCACCCAGCAGCTGGTGAGCTTTTTGTCTGTGGACTTGGAGGACACGCTGCCATTGAGCTTCCCTGGCAGTAAAACATCAGGGCGGTGCCTGCTTAGCACGTCCAGCGGTTTCTTCCGAAATGTGTGTCTCCCTTGAATTCGGGAGTTCAAAGGCGACTTGCCAGCTGTTGGGCCCAGTCCTTGCCCAAGGCAGGAACTCCAGAGCTGGAGCAGCCATTTCGGCTTGTCTGCATCCATCTTGAAGTAGAGGGGGCATTCCACAACGGGTCGCAGACACGCACTTCCCCACCTGCCCGGCTGGGCAGGGCGTGCATACAGCAGACTGGCATAGAACACGCTGCAACCTCTGCCAAGAGCCTTGCCCTACAGCGCTGCCCATTTTAAAAGCCTACTTGTGTAGGGACAGTGCAGGGTGTGTGGTAATCCTGCATCCACCTGCTTGAGAGGTCACAACCAGCCTCAGCTTTAGGGAGCTAGGCAAGGGGGTAGCACACACCATGTTTTACCGTGGGACCGAGAGCTGGGGCCAACCGGCCTGGAAGATGGCAGGGAGCCTGTGGCAGGCCCCACATCTGCAGCACCTGGACAGGAAGCTGCAGCCAGGCACCACCTTGCGTACCGCGGGTGCAGCGCAGAACCGCCTGGCGAGCGGACCCTCCTGGTGCAGGGCTGGCTCCTTTCTCGGCCCTGGCAGGATGCCGGATTGTCCTCAGGAAGCGAGCCTGCAGCCAGGCCCCGGGGAGGGCCCCGGTCCTTCTCCACTGGAGGCGGGGTCTTTGCACCAGCAAAAGCGAGCAGCAGGCCCCCAGCCCATCTGTGCCTGAGGAAGGCCGCGTTGGGGCGTGCACCTCCCTCCCGCTGTGGACAGGCCTGCTGGCCGGCACAGCTGCACTGGCTCCTCCGGCACCTTGAGACGGCATCCCCCACCAGGCAGCAGAATTGGCTCTTCCAGCGTTGCAAAAGGGATGGAGGTTGACCGTCCCTCGGGGGCCCCAGGCTGGTGATGAACGGTGCTGTAGGAAGACTCGGCGTTGCCACATGTGCTGCCCGTGTTGGGGGGTGGCCACGTGGGCTGAAAAGCGGCTGCGAGCGGCTCCCCTGGGCATCTCTGCATCGTCAGAGCCGTGCATGCGGGGCGAGAAGGCGCTGGGCTGTTCTCGTGGCTCCCTCGTAGCGCTGGCTCCTTCCCTCTGGCGGCTGGCTGCGGCCTGAGCCTGAGCCTGAGCATTCTTCCAGACTGGCTTTCTTGGTGGAGGGTGACTGGTGCAACTGCTTCCTCAGGCCCTTCGTTTGTTTCTGCATGAGTTCACGTTCCCTTGACAGGCTTCACTTCAAAGTAAGGCAAGCATTTTAAAAACCAAAATCAAATGAGTGTTATGTTTGAGAATAGGAATAGTGCTCTCTTCGGTGCCTAACGAAACCCATGTCTTGCTGGCTGTAAGATTCCTTGTTAAACAAAGCTGAATTCAGTGCTAGGTGCATCTATTTCTTTGCTCGGGCTTTGACGATCCGTCACGGGAAGCATCCTGGTGCCCCAGTAAGCAGCTTTTTCTCTCCCCAGCCCTAATCCGCAAGGACTGCAGCAACGGTGAAGATTTTTCATCTGGGCAATGCAAAGGGGCTTAGGGCCTGATCCTTCTCCTTCCTCTGTGGTGAAACTCCTTTCTCTCCCCGTGAAATCCCGAGAGAGCTCCGGGATGCATTTCTTTTGGAGGCAGCCAATCTCAGGTCTGCTGTGGAAAGGGTTATTTTTAGCTCCTTCCGATGTCATGGCTTTCCCTTTTAGCAATTTGAATGGTGAAGAAGCCACACAGAAGCGAAGCGGTGTGACGTGGGAGGGCAGATGAGGGTGGGTGGACTCGGCTTTGTTTCGCGAAGGTGTCCTTGAAAGCCGCGGCTTTTTCTTACTAAGGGGGAGCGGGACCTGCAGGGCAGGGCTGCCTCTTCTCCCTCCCGCAACCTCCCCGCTCTGCGTCTCTGTGTGTCCTCCCACGCAGCCCTGGGCTGGACGGCTGCAGCTTTTTCCTCGCCACTTTCTTTCACCTTTTGCCAGCGCGCACAGCTGCCGGGAGTCCAAGCTTTGCTTGAGTTGGGGCGCTTGCAATGCCCCCCTCCCTCCCTCCCTCCCTCCCTCCCAGTGATTCACCACCCAGGGCAGCTTCGTTGGCTTCCCACAGCTTTTCTTCTCTGAACAACTTAAACAGTATTGCTGCCCAAGTGAAGCAACATCTAGTTCTTGGGATCTGTGCATTTGGCTTCCCTTTGAGATGATTCTGCATCCCAGGGATTCATGGAAGCAGGCAAGAAACAGAACTTGGCCAGATAAATAATTTACAAAACCTTGCTATTTGATTTCGAATTTTGCTGTGCAGCAGTAACAGGTTTTCTGTCTCCGTCTCTGAACTCGTAGCATTAAACCCTTCCTGCTCTCACTGCTTCAGCTGATGTGGCTGCATGTGTTAACACATGAATGGAACAGTAATGCACTTTTCATACTTTTCATGTTCTTCATCTTTGTTTTTGTTGGCTTTGACTGGGCATTTGTGTGTGAAGCCACGCAATCAACCAACCCTTTTCCTCGTGCTGCTCTATTTTATCTGCTGGTCCTTCCTTGTGTTAGATCCGCACGCTTCTTCAGGCAGTCCTTGGTGTCCTCGGGACGACCCCTCTTGCTCTGCAGGGGCCCTTGTGGTTGGAAGCAGAGACGGCCTTCCCGCCATTTGGGAAGGAACTGCTGCTGCATCTGTCTTGCGGAAGAGGGTGCCAGGCCCGGCCCCCCCGCCCCCAGTTAGGGGGCCAAGCAGCAATTGAAGGAAAGATGCCCCCTGTGATGCCCAGGAGAGAGCCGCTGCTGCCCCGAAGAAGCCGCCCTGGGCCAGATGGGGACACATTCCCACCGGGACCAGGGCAGCTCCCTGTGTCAGGAAGCAGAGAGCAGCGGCCTCCCTGGTCTGGACTCACTCAGTGGCTCACAGGTGGGCTCAGGCAAGCAGCTTCTCCGTCTCCCACAGACAAGGGTTGCTCCGTGTAGCTTACCTTGCAGGCCTCTTGGCAGGATGCAGAATGCTTAATGCACATGCAGCGTGTGCGGTGCTCGAAGGCACCGCAAAGACTGTAAGAATTATGGCTAGATGCTGCCTTGAGTGAGTTTCTCGGGCTGCATTTGGCTGCAGCTGGACACGTCCAGCTTCCCAAACTGCCATGGGAACTGAAGGCTGGAAATGCTGGCTTGGAAGGCCAGGCCTGCCTCGGCAACCCGGGGGGCTGTGCCTGCAGGGCTGTCCAGGGGGCCCGCTGCCAGGCCTCCCCAAGGCCCCTCTGGCCTGCCTGTGGTGCTCTCATGGGCCGCGCTGGGTCGTGGGGGCTGACGGTGTTCTCTTCTCCCCTCAGAGCTCAGTCCAGATCATGTTTGAGGAGAAACCGCAGCAACTGCCAGCCGTGAGCATAACCCAGGTGACGTGCGCAGCCCGGACGGATTGCAGCATGGTAAGCCACAGGGCGGGAGGCCCATTTTGCTCTTCTGCTGGTCTGGATGGAAGCAAGCAGCCCTCTCTGTTTGCGGTATAGGACTATTTAAACCGATTCTTGCCATCGAGTTGTCCCTGTATATCCCAGAGGAACCACCACCGTTTTCCCACCGCCAGGTTTTTCACTGTCTTGCTGCTGGCATCCGGTTGGAGAGCCGATGGGTGGCTAGTGTTGGCTCAGTCCAAGCCCTGCGGGTGGGGGGGGAATGGGCACAGGCCGGTGCAGCACTGCCTCCCCTCGCAAAGAGCAGGAGGGGCGAGCGGGCAGGAGGGCTGAGAGACGCAACCACAGCGAGGAGCCTGATGAGCCAGCAGCGGCCTGCAGGGCGCCCCAGCTACCGAGTGAAGAGGTGGTGTCGTGTCAGTAGAGGGAGCGCTGCGGGCAGGGTCCAGCTGGCAGCTCTCCAGAGAATCCGCAGTTTCACCAGCAGAGAGCTCAAGTTGTGACATGGAAAAGCAGGGCAGAATCTAGGCAGGAGGCAAGAAGGGAGCCGGCCCCACGTCGCTGCCAGATGTGCGAGGCGCCTCCGCTGGACGGGGGTGGCAGCTTCGCTGCTGGGCAGGTGAGGCTCTTGCCACGACTGCCCGCCTGGGCAGAGGCGTCTCCTCCGCCGGGGCAGCTTCCGGCAAGGGCGGCTAAACGGCACGTGCGCTCTGACCGCCTCCCGCTTCCCCTCTGCTTCCAGATGCTGCAGTGCCACCTCTCGGCCGAGGCGCTGCAGTTCCCCGTCTCGGTCACCCAGCAGTCTCCTGCCGCCGTGTCCATGGACACCTACCACGTCACCCTGGCTGTGCTGCAGGCCCAGGTAAGCGGGACGGGCCGTCTGGGGCGCAGACCGCCCCCCTCTCCTGGCCCTCAGCAGGCTTGCTCCACAGCTCCTGGGGTGCAATACGGGTGGTGGGGGCCCCGCACGAGCAGCACAGGGGCCCAGGCACATCTGCCCCAGGCTGGGCTCCGGCCTTCCCGCACGGCCGATCCGGGACAAGATTCATTGCGTGGGGAGAGCCGCCTCCCTGCACGCGAGGTGGGACGGGAGGCCCTGCTCTGGGCCTCCCTGGTGACCTGGGGGCTCTTCTGTTTGCGGCAGCTGGAGATCCGCCTGGAGGAGCTCCAGGACGAGGGGCTGCTAGTCTCCTGGGCCTTCAAAGACCGGCCAGCCCTGAACCTCACGGTTGCCCCAAAGCTGCAGCTACGTGAGGTGAGCAAAGCCACAGGGAAGGCTTGCGGGGGGATAGCTGGACCCTCCAGCCCACCAGCCCTGCCAGAGCAAGGCTGGGGCGCCCGGGGCCAGATCGACCCCTCTCGGGGCTTGCCAGAGGGGGACACTCCTTTCCACCGTCCCCGTCCCCTTGACCTGCCCCCACCAGTGAACACAGGCCGTTGCCCAGCTTGTGTGTGGCTCCCCGCATTCTGAAAGGTTGACACGCCACCCCCACTCCCTGGCCTGTGGCCTGTGGCCCTGCCCACTGCCAGAACCTGGCTGCCGAGAACGTCTCCCTCAGGCTGGAAAAGGTTGCACCCCCCACACCGGAGGAAATTCGGGGCAGGGGAGGCTTACCTGGACACGGCATGGACTGTGCAAGGGCAGGGCAACCTGCTTCGGTCTGGACTGAATGCGTGTTCCTAGAGCCACGCACTCCTTCCGGGCCGCGTCTGTTGCGTCAAAGCTGCACAGGCTTGTCTGCCTGCCACTGATGGGCTTGTATGAGACAAAGGCTGTGCGTCCATCAGATGAGGATGAGGGTGGGGGGGGGGGGTGTGCGCGCGCGCGCGCAGGAGAATATCGCCATGGCTGGGCAGAGGCATTTCACAGCCTGCAAAAAGACCCACGAGCATCCCGGGGAAAGCCGTGCACCTTCCGAGCTCCTAAACGCAGGTGGCACAAAAGGGAATCCTGCTAGAAACCCCCAACCCGCTCTGGCGCCTGCAGGACCCGGGTGCAGGGGCTGGCCTCTCCTTGCAGCAGCCACGGGCTCTTGGGGCTTTCCAGGACTGCCGAACTTCCCCTTTGCGAGAAGGAGTGCTTCTGGCCCCCCGGGCTGGCGCGTCCTTGCTTACCGTGCTGCTCTGACCCAGGAGAACGACGGGAGAGTGGACCTGTCCACCATCCGCGACCTGATTGAGGACTCCGTCGTCGGCACTCAGCCAGCCATGGTGGTGAACCTCAAGGCCTGTGCAGCAGGGGGCGCTGTGGTGAGGCCCGCGGGAGGCCGGGTGGCGCGGGGAGCCCGCTTTGCCTGAGGCTGGGAAGAGAGAGGCCTTCTGTCAAGGGAGACGGCTGCTGGCTGTTCTCACCCTGGACTTGGCGGGGGGATCGTGTCTGGCAACCCTCTGTGCATTACTCTTGAAAATCATTGCTGGAATTTCTAGGCTGCCTTTCAAGGCAAAACGTCCCCTTCCAGGGTGGCCTGCGTGCAGGTTAGAATGGCGGGTTCAATGTAGCGTTGGCTGATTTAGGAGGACAGGGCTCAGGCGCGAGGCTCGCCGGGGGTGGGGGGAGCCTTGGTGTCCGGTCCCTCCTCTCTGACCCACCTTTTCTTCTCAGCTGCCGTGTGGCCGGCTGTCCCGGGGAGCCCCCTCCAGCCCGTCACCCCCCGCGGGGCCCAGGCTGCTGCTCCAGCGCTTGCGGGCCACCCACCTGGGTGGGGAGGAGCCTCCAGGTACAGCAAGGGGGTGGGGCTTCCTGGGAACCTCCCTGCTGTGGTCATCACCGTGCCAGGCGCTTCGGGGGAGAGCCAGGTGTGTCCTCAGCCCGACTGCTCTGTGTCCCCTCCAGGAAGGGGGCAGCTCTGCTGCCTGGCGGAGCTGGAGAGCCCCCCACAGCAGAGGCGGACGAGGCCCGTGGCCGCCCCCAGTTCCGGCCCCGTATCCGAGGTGGAGTGGACTGACCAACTCATCTTGTAAGACCTGCCATGGCAAACGTTGGGCTCTGGGCTCAGAGGGGTCCCCCAAGCAGGGCAGCCACCCCCCCTCGTGTCCTTGGACAGGGATGGTGAAGGGAAGAGGATGGGGAAGCTGCCCGTGCTTGGGGTGGGGCCAGCGGGGGGAAGCCGTGGGACCCCCCCCCCTCACGCCTCTTGTGCTCGGGCAGGGAGCTGGGCCCCGGGAGCAAGGAGCTGAAGCTGAGCGTGCTTGGGAGCAGCGGCGCTGGCGAGGGTAAGTCTTCCACGGGGAGGGGTCCGAAGCGTGGGGGGAGCAGCGGATGGGTGTGCTGCGCCAGATCTGCCTGCCTCCCTGCCCAGACACCCCCTCTGAGGGCCCCTTGGGCAAGCTGACACGGGAGTGGAAGGGCCACCCACTCCCGGGCCGGCCCACCGGTGTGGGGCAGGGGCTGCCCTTCCCCGCCACTCCCAGTGCCACCTCTTGCAGACGTGCTCCTCGGATTTGCCACCATCCCGCTGGACTCCCTCTCCAAAGAGCCGCGGGGACAGCAGCTCTACCCACTGAGCCCCGGGACACTCCAGAAGTTGCCCTCCGGAGCAGCCGTCGCAGTGGAGGTGAGCTGGAAGGCGGCAGGCAAGGCCTCCAGGCCGAGACGCCAGGCCTGTGCCATCGCTCCCCTGACGCTGAGCTCTCTTGCGGGGGGGGGGCCACCTCTGCGGGTGAAGCTCTGCCAGGCGGCCTCTGACACTGCCCGCCTGACACTGCCGCCCCGGCTATCTTGGCAGCTGGTCCGCCAGGAGGCGCTGGCGCTCCAGGCGGCGCCCGTGCTGCGTGCCAGCATCACCCCCACCAAGAAGGTCGAGATGGACCGCACTATCATGCCCGACGGGACCATCGTCACCACCGTCACCACCATCCAGTCCAGGCCCAAAGTGGACTGCAAGCTCGGTGAGCGGTCGCCCGGCTCGGGCACAGGGAGCTGCCCGGCTTCCCCAGGGCCACCGCGTGAGAGGCAGCCCTCCCTCGCCCGTTGGGCCTCCCCAGGGACGGAGCTGGCGCCTCGGGGGGGGGGGGGGGGGGGGGGGGGGTGGAGGCAGCAGTGGCTCACCCGGCGCCCCCTTCTGGAGCCCAGACTCGCCCTCGAGGTCTCCGTCCAAGGTGGAGGTGACAGAGAAGGTGACCACGATGCTCCCGGAGAACAGCTGCGCGAGCGACATGTCCCCGAGCTGCAGCAGCTGTGAGTGACCCGGGAGAGGCCGGAGGGTCCTGTGAGGGGGAGGCGGCCCTCCTGGCCCAGCCCCACAGGGGCACGGGGGGGGGCTCTGTGGGCCCGGCTGCGTGCCCTTCCTCCTCTCCTGCCTCTGGGCGGCTGCGCACGGCCGCTCCCTGCTGGCTGGGCGGAGGCTGAGTGCCAGCACGCCAGGCACGGGCCAGGAGGACTGGGGCAGGTCCCCCTGCGCCCTGGAGCCCGCTGGGTGCCCCGAGGCCAGCCGGCGGCTCCTCCACCTGGCCTGGCTCGCAGGGCTGCTCAGAGGCGAGGTTTCGGGGCAGGGAGCGAAGGCAGGACACGAGCCGGAAGCAGAGAAGCACCCCTAAAAACAGTCTTGCTCTGCCTTCGGGTTGGTGGCAGGAAGGGGAGGCGAGGCGCTTGCCCCAGCTTCGCCTTCCTGGCCACGCGAGCCACCGCAGCGGTGCTCTGGGTGGGTGGGTGTTCCTGCCTGCCGGACTGCTTGGGGGGACCGTCGCCAGTTGCCCCGGGGGTCACAGCGCTGGCCAGTGGATCTGCGCTGCTGCAGCTCCTCCTGCTCCTGCTCTCCAGGGGGCAGCCGTGTGTCCAATGGCTTGGACCCAGTTGCCGAGACGGCGATCAGGCAGCTGACGGATCTGACCAACAAGCCCGCCAAGAAGACCCCAACCAAGCGCAGCACGCTGATCATCTCCGGGGTCTCCAAGGTAACTGACGCTCCTCCGGAATGCCCTGGGGGGGGGGGCTCGGGGCCCCCCGCCAGCATGACCTCTGGGCTGGTTCCTCTGACTGCCCTCAGGTGCCCATTGCCCAAGACGAGATGGCCCTTTCCCTGGGCTATGCAGCCTCCCTGGAGCCCATGTTCCACGAGGACTCCCTCGCGGCCGGCTTCTCCGAGTACGCGCAGAGCCTGACGGACCCCGGGCAGCAGCTGGAAGCCTCCTGCGTGGCCCGGAGGGCAAGCCAGGAGCTGGACGACACAACCCACTCGGACATCTCAGAGCGGCCGTCGGTGGACGATGTGGAGTCTGAGACCGGCTCCACAGGCGCTCTGGAGACACGGAGCCTGAAGGATCACAAAGGTGGGGCTGAGCAGGCGCCCAGTGCCGGGCCGTGGCGCGGCCCTTGTGGGCTCCACGGTGGCTACCAACGGCGGCTGCGGCGGGAGGCGTGCAGGGCTCTGGGGCCCCGGGGACAGGCATCTGTGCAGCAGATCCTGCCCACCTCTGTCCATGCTCGATCTCTCAGGGAGCTCGCAGAGTTTAGTTTTATCCGGCCAGATTCCTGCGGTGTGGTGGCTGCAGACGATTCTGGTTGCCCGCAGCATACCATCCGCGAGGGCGCACCCAGACACACAGCGGGGAGAGACCTGCCTGATGCCCCGGGGACGTTGCTGGCAGGCCGCGCAAGAAGCGCTGAGGTGGCCCTGCCGCTGGGCTCACGTGTGGTGCCTGGAGGGTTGATCTGGGCCCAGGAGACAGACATGGGCTCACAGCCCCGCAGCCAGGTAGCTCGCTGGGTGACCGCGGGGCTGTCTGTGCCCCCGGCAAGCCCTGTCGTGTCTTGCAGTTTGTCAGGAGCCTTCCAAGACCTAAACATGTATGAGGGTATCAGTGCTCTGAATAAGCGGAGGCCGATGCACGAGGTTGAGGAGGCAGCTAGGAAGCCTCGCCCTCACGGCGTGTCCCCCAAGATGGATGGGCAGCGCAGTCCTCTTGCCTGCCGTGCCGGCAGCAGCCGGGTTCGGGGAAGGACCGTGGGCGCTCTCCTCTGGACTAGCGCTCGGCCCGGGCCCTCCTCCCACGAGCACGTCTGCCCCGCAAGGCTGATGCCTGCTCAGCCGAGGAGGCGCTCTGGGTCGGCCACCGCTTGGCACTCAGGGTTTCTCTCCCAACGCAGTGAACTTTCTTCGAAGTGGCACGAAACTCATCTTCCGGAGGAAGAACAAGCAGAAGGAAGCCGGCCTCAGCCAGTCGCACGATGACCTGCCCAATGCCGGCACGAGCTCCACCACCAGGAAGAAGTCTGGGAGCTTCTCGCGGCGCCTCATCAAGCGCTTCTCCTTTAAGTCCAGGTCCAAGACGAAGGCCAACGGGAGCACGCTGGCTGTGGACAAGCACTGAGCAGCCGGCCGCTGACCGCGTTCTCCAAAGCCCCCTTGCCGACGCTTCCCCAACTCCGTGTCTGCAGCACGATCCCGGTTCCTCCTCCCTCCCAAGCAACGGGAGCGACAGCCTCCGCCCTGGTCGGTGTTCGGTATCTGACGCTTTTGCCCAGCGGCCGCGGGTGAAACAGTTCACATGCCGTGGCCATGTGTCGCCGATCCACACCCCGTCTTGGGGTGGGGGAAGGAAGTGGACCCATGTGCCACCTGCAGCCTGCACTTGGACTCCTGGGTGTGCATGGAGGAGAAGACACGCCCGGTGGCCTAAGGACACCCCGTTCTGTGCACGCACCCGCGCGTGTAAGGCACTGCTGAGGGGCAGCAGCGCGCTCACCCACCAGCCGGCTTGCTTACTGGCTTTTGCTGGTTCTGCCACAGTTCTCGGTGCCCACGGGCTTCACGAGAGTGCCCAGGCGTTGGTGGCTTCCTCTCGGGGCGTCTGCCACGCTTGCCCTCCCAACGCAGAAGCGCCCCGCCACCTCCCGCCTGGCCCACTCCAGCGAACGATATGAAGGGACACGGCCAGGTGCTATTTTGCAGGGCAAGAGCATCGAGCCAGCCGCTGACTTCTCTGCGAAGAAATAGTCCTCCTCCTGGTTCTGCGATTCTCTAACGGATGTTTCTTAAAGAGAAGGAATGTTGCTGATCTGCCCTGTGTCAGGGCACGGACGAGAAAAGACGGTGCCATGTGATGCCGGAGCCTCCAGCCACTCTGCACGTGGCGAGAAAGAGCCTCCAGCAGAACGGAGTGGCCAGTGCGAAGAGCCGCTTTCGGAACACAAGGCCTCGAGGAGCCGCCCTCTCCATGGAGCCGAACTGCACTGTGTAAATTGAGCTGGGCCCCTCGGGGGCTTTCCACAGGGACTGCGCTTGATGGGGCCGGGGGGGGGGGGCAATCCTGCTGAGGCTGGGCTGGTACCTCCCTGCAGGTTAGGTTAAGGGATGGAGCGAAAGTGGTATGGGGGTGGAGAAAGGCCACCCACAGTAAAGGAACTTGGGCCGTCCAAAAAGTTGATACTCAGGTGTTGCAACGGCTGTGGAAGGTGTCCAGCTAAGACCAAATGTCTTTTCCCCGGAAGCAGGGCCTGCCCACTCAGCGGGGCCAGTGCACAGTGCAGACCAGAGCAGTCCACCCGTGGTGGGGCTGAGGCTCGTCTGAAGGCGGCCGAGGTGGGGCCCGGCCCTTGGCAGTCTCCAGCCCCGCCTCTGCTGAAGCACCACCAGCCCGGCCTCCTTTCCTTGGACTTCCCTGGTCTCCAGGCCAGGATGCCTGCTGAAAGCTCAGCCACACCTGTGGCTACAGTGCGGGCAGGCGTACCTGGAGAAACGGCCCTGTGCCGCCAAGCCTGGCCTCTTGCTCCATCCTTGCGACAGGCCGAGGGCAGCCCTGCGTCCCTCTCGGGCTGGTCCTCCTTTCACGAGGTCCATCCTGAAGGGTCCACCCCCCAGGTGATGTTGGACGAATCCCTGCCCTGGGGCGCCCCACAGAGCAGCTCTGGGCAGTGACAGCTGCCCGGCAGCCTCCGAGACCTGGGCTTTGGTTCCCCTGCAGCGAGCATCCGCCCTGGCCGCAGTGCTGGCACCTGCAAGTGGGGGAGCCACCCGCCTCAGCCTGCCCTGCTGCAGCCGCCCGCCCCAGAGCTGAGCTCCCCTGCACCTGGCGCTCCGTCTGGCAGAAGCCGTGGCCACGGAGAAGGCGAGGGCCCTTTCCTCGAGTCGCCTCGTGTCAGCCGGGAAGATGCTCCCTGGGGTGGGAGGTGCTGTGTGCTGGGGCCCCGTCCATGCTGAAGCGGGGAAGACTGGCTGGACGGCCCCTCGCCACCCCGCCACACGCGTCCTCCTCCCCTCACCCACCACCCACCCACCTCCTTAATGTGAACCAGCCCCGTTCGGATACTGCAGATTTGTTGCTTTGCCAATTTGTCCTTTTTGCCGTGAAGGGCCACCCGTCCTGGAGTCCTTACCTGTTTACAGTTGATTGGAGCACCTGGTCTCTACTCCTTGGCCTCTTTTGCATCTCTGTGTGGGAAATAAACAGGACAGCATTGTGGGATCATGGCCTTGAAAAATGGCTCCGGCTATATATTCCTGTATGGCTTGCTGCTTCGGTTGCATAAACTCTGCTCTGTGAAAACTGCTGTTCTGCCTGAACAATGGATTGGCACAGGGAGGGGGCCTGATGCTGGTGGGCGGGCCTCACTTTGGGCCAACGGCCTGGAAAGACCTGAGAAGGGAGGCGACCTGGTGCCCCCCGGCCACCAAGAGGAACTGCAGCTTACGGTGGCTGTAGCCAGCGGGAGCAGGGACTGCCGGAGTGGCATCCAGGTTCTAGGTGGCTGCCCCGGATGCTGGCCTCTGGGGCGGCCTCTGGGCTACCGAGAGTGCGGCACAGCTCTGGATGGTCTCCTTCCACCTCTGCTTTGGAAAGGCCCTGGTACTGCTTCAAAGGAACTCGAGGCTCCTGGAAGCTGTCTCTCTGAAATAGACTTTGTGGGAGGCTTCAGAGAGAGCTCTTCTGCGATGGAAACAGGTATGAATGTGGTGGTGCTGAGCACCAGTTCAAGAGCCTGGCCGCTCTTTCCCTGTGAGCCGCTGCCGTCCTCGGCCCGACACCTGTGTGTCCTGAATTCTCCACGGCAGGCTGAGTGCAGCGCCACGGGCTGCTGGACCCGGGGAGCGACCCAGGCGGCTGGGAGGGGCTCACACCCCTTTGCACACGGCAGTGGCTTGGGCTATGGACGGGGCGCCGGTTAAGGGCAGGAGGGAGTGGCCCGGACGCAGCTGCCTCTGCTCGGGCCCCGCTCCTCCCCCTGCCGGCGGGAGTCCCTCTTCCCTGGGAGCTGCTGCTGAGCCACCTTCCCTCGCTGCCTGCTTGGTGCGAGGATGAACAGGCCGTTTCTGCATGGCCACCCCAGCCGCCCGCGAAGATGTGGCAGCAAGAGCAGAGCTGCAGGAAAGCTGGGCTGCCTGGCCTCTCCACCCCCACCCCCACCCCACCCCCATTCTTGGCTGCCACCAGCTCCCCTGTATGTGGGCTGGACCAAGCCCCCCAAATGGAGCCCGGGCCAGCACCCTGCTTGCGTGGGCTCTTCTGCACCCGAGGCCTTTTCTGTGGGTGGATTATTTTAACCCCCCGACGGTTTAGATTAAAAGGAATAGGAACCATGTAGATATTTAAAGGACAAGATTTAATCATTTATTTAAAGATGATTGTGAAATTCTGCACCTTTGTATATGTTGGAACAGTTCACTGCTGTGTGATGGCCTGGACTTTAACTTATTAAACTGAATTGGAGCAAGCGGCCTTCTGGTCTCGTTGCTGGTGCAGGGTCTGTGCAGCCAGAGCCCAGAGTCCCTCTCCCATCGCCGAATGGGAGAAGCCTGGGGGGGGGGGACGGGGGAGCCGTTTGCGGCACACGATCGGAGTGGTTGTGGTAGCACCAGAGCCTGGCTCTGCCCCTTCTCCCACCCGGGGAGACTCAAGCTGCTTCTTATTTTGTATTCTGGACAATTGTATCTAACTTTTGCCATGTCCAGACCAAGGCTATCGTGCAGCAGCTTGCTGTCTCGCACCCGGTTCCTAGCCTGGTTCACCTCCACGCATCTCCCTCCTCTGCAGCTGCCCTTGGGGGCTGTAGGTGGCGGCCCCAGGGGCCACCTCGGGTCTCCTTGAGGTCAACTGTCTCACAACGGCCCCTCGATGTACCCATGCTGGGTAACAAGGGCTTAACACCTGTCCCCTGAACCCTCACCATGTCAGCTGCTGGGGGCCAGATGCCAGGTCCTTCAAGGTTCACTTGACACCCAGCCCCAGAGAAGCCAGAACCACGAAGCGGGCAGGGGGAGGTTCCTACATGGTGCCCTTCTGGCAAGGCTGGTGTAATCCTGTGATGGGGAAATTTGGGGCCACCACATACAGGGCCGAGGCAAACGGGCAGCCCTAGGTGGGGAGGAGGTTACCGATGGCCACCAGTATGGCCACCTCTGTTCTCAGAGGCGGCATGTCTGCACACACCTGCTGCTGCAGAGCTTGCGCAGCTGCAGGGCTTGCACCCATCCCGCAGGCAGCTGGTTTGCCACTGCGTGAACAGTGCGCTGGCCCGGACGGACCTTTGGTCTGATCCGGCACAGCTGTTCTCATGCTCCTATGCATGAAGTGATACGTATCAGGAAAACAATCCCAACTGGATGTGTTTGCTGCGGGAGTCCCAGCGAGACACTGCTGATCTAGAAAGGAGAAGTGTGTCCGGGGATGGGCTGCTGTGGAAAAGATACGTATTACGTTGGGATTAGGACAGGAATCGAAAAATGCCAACAATTTTTCCCTTTGCGTACTGCACGTCTTTGTTGTCCAATCGTCCCACTGGTGGCTGCCCTTGGAAAGCGGTGCTCTCCCAATGAATGCACCTCGGAGGGGACACTGCGCAACAGAACAGGCCAAGGACCGGCCGGGGCTGCAGCAGCTCCCCATGAGGAGAGGCTGCAGCTTCTCGGCCTGGAGAAAAGGGCCGGCGGGACACCAGAGCGCCGCCAAGGGTCGCTGATGGCTGGACACCAGAGCGCAACGGGGCAGCAGCCGAGCACCGCTTGCGAAACCGTCTTGCAGCCGCACCGCAGAAGGGCTCCCGCGGAGGGGCCGGCGGTGGCCGGGCTCCCTTGCTGCAGCCAAACCCTTTCAGGGCAAGCCTCGCCCCTGCGGCCCTGCAGCGAGCTCGCAACAGGGCGACCCGCCCCAGCCCGGGAGCAGCTGCCCTGGCTGCGCGGAACTGCGGCTTCGCCGTCCCCTCCCAGCCTCCGTGTGGACGGCCGGCCCGCCACCGTGCAAAGCAAGGCCGAGCGGCGCCGGAGGCCTCCTCGACGCCTCGCGGCAACCGCGGTCCGAGCAGGGAGGCGGGCGGGCGCCGGGCGGCCTCCGAGCAGCGCGCCGCGACACACGCCGCCCGGCCTCCCCGCCCCTCTCCCCCGGCTCGAGGGACGCAGGGGGCTCCGCGGCGCTGGCGGGACGCCGCCCGGGCGCTCGAAACCAGCCCGGGGCGCTGCCTGCGGCCCACGACGCCCTTGCTCCTACCTCGGCCGGGGACAGCGACCCCAGGCTTCCCGCGAAGGGCTCTTCCCCGGGCTGCCCGCAGCGGGGCCGGGGCTCAGCGGCGGGCCCTCCGCGCGCCCCGCCGCCAGCCTGAACGCCTCCTCGCGCTGCCCTGCGCCGCTTGGCTGGGGCCGAGGGCGCCCTCCTGCTTTCCGCCCGGGCTCGCTGTGACGAGCCACCGCGGCCTTCTCCCGCGCTCCGGGCCTTCGCGACGCAGCGGCCCCGTCCTCCGCCGGCGCCGCCGACTGCCCCACGCCGCCGCGGCCTCGCTCGACGGAGCTCCGCGAAGCGCTCGGCCGACACGCGCCCGGGCCCACGTGCCGCGGCGCTCGCAAGGAGGCGCCCCTGGCCGCGTGCGCACAAGCCGCCGCCGCCGCGCCGCGCCGCGCCCGGCCAAGACTACA